>NW_024404477.1:279694-418638 GCF_905171775.1 Rana temporaria
CCCCAACCAAACTCACCCCCAACCAAACTCACCCCCAACCAAACTCACCCCCCAACCAAACTCACCCCCCAACCAAGCTCACCCCCCAACCAAACTCACCCCCAACCAAGCTCACCCCCAACCACGCTCACCCCCAACCAAGCTCACCCCCAACCAAGCTCAACCCCAACCAAACTCACCCCCCAACCAAGCTCACCCCCAACCAAACTCACCCCCAACCAAACTCACCCCCAACCAAACTCACCCCCCAACCAAGCTCACCCCCCAACCACGCTCACCCCCAACCAAGCTCACCCCCAACCACGCTCACCCCCAACCAAGCTCAACCCCAACCAAACTCACCCCCAACCAAACTCATCCCCAACCCCGCTCACCCCCAACCAAGCTCACCCCCAACCAAGCTCACCCCCAACCAAACTCACCCCCCAACCAAGCTCACCCCCAACCAAACTCACCCCCAACCAAACTCACCCCCAACCATACTCACCCCCTAACCAAACTCACCCCCAACCAATCTCACCCCCAACCAAGCTCACCCCCAACCAAGCTCACCCCCCAACCAAACTCACCCCCCCAACCAATCTCACCCCCCAACCAAACTCACCCCCAACCAAACTCACCCCCCAACCAAGCTCACCCCCAACCAAACTCACCCCCCAACCAATCTCACCCCCAACCATACTCACCCCCCAACCAAGCTCACCCCCAACCACGCTCACCCCCAACCAAGCTCACCCCCAACCACGCTCACCCCCAACCAAACTCACCCCCAACCAAGCTCACCCCCAACCACGCTCACCCCCAACCACGCTCACCCCCCAACCAAACTCACCCCCAACCAAACTCACCCCCAACCAAACTCACCCCCAACCAAGCTCACCCCCCAACCAAACTCACCCCCCAACCAAGCTCACCCCCAACCAAACTCACCCCCAACCAAGCTCACCCCCCAACCAAACTCACCCCCCAACCAAGCTCACCCCCAACCAAACTCACCCCCAACCAAACTCACCCCCAACCAAACTCACCCCCAACCAAACTCACCCCCAACCAAACTCACCCCCCAACCAAGCTCACCCCCCCAACCAAGCTCAACCCCCAACCAAACTCACCCCCAAACCAAACTCACCCCCAACCAATCTCACCCCCAACCAAGCTCACCCCCCAACCAAACTCACCCCCAACCAAACTCACCCCCAACCAAGCTCACCCCCAACCAAACTCACCCCCCAACCAAACTCACCCCCAACCAAACTCACCCCCAACCAAGCTCACCCCCAACCAAGCTCACCCCCAACCAAACTCACCCCCCAACCAAACTCACCCCCAACCAAACTCACCCCCAACCAAACTCACCCCCAACCAATCTCACCCCCAACCAAACTCACCCCCAACCAATCTCACCCCCAACCAAGCTCACCCCCAACCAAACTCACCCCCCAACCAAGCTCACCCCCAACCAAGCTCACCCCCAACCAAACTCACCCCCAACCAAGCTCACCCCCCAACCAAACTCACCCCCCAACCAAGCTCACCCCCAACCAATCTCACCCCCAACCAAGCTCACCCCCAACCAAACTCACCCCCCAACCAAGCTCACCCCCAACCAAACTCACCCCCAACCAATCTCCCACTCAACCAAACTCACCCCCAACCAAGCTTACCCCCAACCAAGCTCACCCCCAACCAAGCTCACCCCCAACCAAACTCACCCCCAACCAAGCTCACCCCCAACCAAGCTCACCCCCAACCAAACTCACCCCCAACCAAGCTCACCCCCAACCAAGCTCACCCCCAACCAAACTCACCCCCAACCAAGCTCCCCCCTAACCAAACTCACCCCCAACCAAGCTCACCCCCAACCAAGCTCACCCCCAACCAAGCTCACCCCCCAACCAAACTCACCCCCAACCAATCTCACCCCCCAACCAAGCTCACTCCCCAGCTAAGCTCACCCCCTAACCAAACTCACCCCCAACCAATCTCACCCCCAACCAAGCTCACTCCCCAGCCAAGCTCACCCCCCAACCAATCTCACCCCCAACCAAACTCACCCCCCCAACCAAACTCACCCCCCAACCAATCTCACCCCCCAACCAAGCTCACTCCCCAGCCAAGCTCACCCCCTAACCAAACTCACCCCCCAACCAATCTCACCCCCAACCAAGCTCACCCCCAACCAAACTCACCCCCAACCAAACTCACCCCCAACCAATCTCACCCCCAACCAAACTCACCCCCAACCAATCTCACCCCCAACCAAACTCACCCCCAACCAAACTCACCCCCAACCAAACTCACCCCCAACCTAACTCACCCCAAGTCAAGCTCACCTCCTTATTTAGTCCAATGAGCTGCAAGCTGAGTCCATCCTTCCCCGCATCTTTGTAAACAAAGAATAATCAAGAAGACAGCTCATTGGACTAAAAAGAAGGGCGCGAGTTTGGTGGTGGGGAGGAATTTGGCAGGGGAGGAGTTTGTTGGGGGGAGGAGCTCCCCTGTAATTATTACTGATCGCTCTTGTCAGACTTGGAGACGGTCTCTGGGATCGCTCTTCTCTTTCTGGGACACAGTTGGACTGTGAGGGGTTAACGTCGGCACCGGCACGCAATTTTCAGAGGCGCGGGGGCGGGGCCTCCATGTGTAACCCAATTACTGCAGTTTATCAGGGAAAGTGAGACGGACCCGCCCCCTCCTCCCGACACCTTTATTCTGCCGGCTGGAGTTCCACTTTAAGGCCGATCGCTGGAAATCGCCGTCCTCCCGCCGAGCGACTGTGTTCTCCCGGCGGGGGAAGGGCAGAGCGATTATTGCTAGAACATTGATGGAAGGATCGGTACAATCAGCCTTCCCATAGATAGATCCAATCTCATGCGGAACCACCTATGGCAGAGGAGAGTGCCGATTGGCGGGAATCTTCCATGGTTACAGGAAGTTGTTCTTCAGGGCCCGCCGGGGACATTCACTCTCGTTCTGATTCCTGGAGGACATTCAACCCCTCCATAGTCTTATGTGTGTGATTGGTGACCCCCCCAGGTGACACCCCCCCCAGGTGACCCCCCCAGAGGGTTCCATTCACCAACATGGGGATCCTGCGGAAAGTGACAGTCAGCGGAATGTCTCCTGGCTGAGATCCTCCTGTCCATGTCTGGAATATGGAGGAGGACAGCTGGAGAAACCCATGGAGATGGCCCGGCAGTCCGGCGCCATGACTATTTCCACTTTCTCTACATTCATTTCTAGGAAGAAAAATTCAGCCTTACCGACCCATACAGCTCGCCTCGCTCGTTCATTCCCAGGTAGAGACCGGAGTCCACGCCGCGGATACTGACCAGACCCACCGCCAGGCTGATGAATTCCAAAATCCCTAAAAGACGATGAAAAGGATAAAATGAGCCGAAAATACAGAGAAAGCGACAAAATCGTCATTATTTATCTTTCATGACGTGATGACGTCATTGTTCATCTTTCCTGACGTGATGACGTCATTATTCATCTTTCATGACGTCATTATTCATCTTTCATGACGTGATGACGTCATCAATGACCTTCCATCTGATAGGCAGGTCAGTCAGGTTCCAACAATCAGATTTATTCACATTTAATGTCCACCACATTTCTCCTTCTTCAGGGTGTGAGGTGCTGCAGGAGCCTCTATGTGCCCCCCCCCATGAGGGGGATGGGAGGTGCGGTAGTCTGGGGTGCAACGAGTAGACACAATCACTGCTGCACCTCTCCTCAGGCCTTGAATAAGGAGATCGACAACCCAGGATCTCTATGGAGAACACGGGGCCCCTGACCCTCCTCTGCAGATGGGGGAGGTCTCTTTATGGGGGACACGGGGCCCCTGACCCTCCTCTGCAGATGGGGGAGGTCTCTCTATGGGGGACCCCTGACCCTCCTCTGCAGATGGGGGAGGTCTCTCTATGGGGGACCCCTGACCCTCCTCTGCAGATGGGGGAGGTCTCTCTCTGGGGGACCCCTGACCCTCCTCTGCAGATGGGAGAGGTCTCTCTATGGGGGACATGGGGCCCCTGAGCCTCCTCTGCAGATGGGGGAGGTCTCTCTATGGGGGACATGGGGACCCCTGACCCTCTTCTGCAGATGGGGGAGGTCTCTCTATGGGGGACCCCTGACCCTCCTCTGCAGATGGGAGAGGTCTCTCTATGGGGGACATGGGGCCCCTGAGCCTCCTCTGCAGATGGGGGAGGTCTCTCTATGGGGGACCCCTGACCCTCCTCTGCAGATGGGGGAGGTCTCTCTATGGGGGACATGGGGACCCCTGAGCCTCCTTCTCTGCAGATGGGGGAGGTCTCTCTATGGGGGACATGGGGCCCCTGAGCCTCCTCTGCAGATGGGGGAGGTCTCTCTATGGGGGACATGGGGACCCCTGACCCTCCTCTGCAGATGGGGGAGGTCTCTCTATGGGGGACCCCTGACCCTCCTCTGCAGATGGGGGAGGTCTCTCTATGGGGGACATGGGGACCCCTGAGCCTCCTTCTCTGCAGATGGGGGAGGTCTCTCTACGGGGGACATGGGGACCCCTGACCCTCTTCTGCAGATGGGGGAGGTCTCTCTATGGGGGGCCCCTGACCCTCCTCTGCAGATGGGGGAGGTCTCTCTATGGGGGACATGGGGACCCCTGAGCCTCCTGTGCAGATGGGGGAGGTCTCTCTATGGGGGACCCCTGACCCTCCTCTGTTTCTCGTTATTCCAATACAGAACAGGATAATACAATAGAAGATCACAGCCGGCATAACACACTATGTTGCTCGGGATGCCCATTTTTCCACAGTCCACCAATATTACGTTCCATGTCATTCAGCTTTGTCTACATTGAGGTTAGATCAGGACCGAGCCGACGCGTTTCGGAGAGAACGCCTTCCTCAGGGGGAGGGAGGGGATACCATATGTACAATATTATTGTAAGATCCGGACACAGAAAACAAACTCCTCCCTCCGAATACAACGAGAAGAATTGGTCGGCGCCGCCCCCGAGGGAATACAACGAGAAGAATTGGTCGGCGTCGCCCCCGAGGGAATACAACGAGAAGAATTGGTCAGCGCCGCCCCCGAGGGAATACAACGAGAAGAATTGGTCGGCGCCGCCCCCGAGGGAATACAACGAGAAGAATTGGTCGGCGCCGCCCCCGAGGGAATACAGCGAGAAGAATTGGTCGGCGCCGCCCCCGAGGGAATACAGCGGAGTGTGGCATTCTTATATTCTATGTGATTTGTAGGCAGCATTGTTCATTTATTGTATATACAGCCTGCCTAGGACCGCCCACTCCTTCAGACTGACACCCGCCCATTAAGGCATTTTAATATTTGCATAACCCCTCCCACTGCTTACATCAGAATTGAGGGCTCTATAGAGGAGTACTGAAGCGGGGGGGGGGTGTTTTCAGGAAGTTATGTACAGCCCCCCTGCTGGCCCCTCCCACCAGCCATGATCTGCTCGCATTGCATAGAGAAGCGCAGAGTGATGACATAATATGAGAATGGAAAGTTTCGGATTAGAAGAGAGCCTGCGGAGAGGCGTGTTCTCTGGTTTCGGTAATCAGGAGATGAGATCTCGCTTGCCTCTGGTGAAGATCGGAGAATGATATGAAGAGGAAAATTCCGATCCCTTACATAACATAGAGGTGGGTTGTGTCAGATCCATAAAGGGGGAGGGGCATAGGGAAACGCTCTCTCCGTATACCGCCATGGCTTTCTTAAAGGAACACGCGTCCAATAAGGGGCGAAGGATGAATCAACAGCAGCAGGAATCATCTGCAGGTTTTTAAAGAGGCGGAGTGGTGGCTCAGTGGTTAGCACTTCTGTCTTGCAGCACTGGGACTCTCAGTACAAATCTCAGCCATAGGGGACCCGGGGTTAGGGCCTGGGGCACTCCGTAGGGAACCTGGGGTTAGGGCCTGGGGCACTCTGTAGGAGACCTGGGGTTAGGGTTAGAAAATCTGGGGCACTCTGTAGGAGACCCAGGGTTAGGGTTAGGAGACCTGGAGTTAGGGCCTGGGGCACTCTGTAGGAGACCCGGGGTTAGGGCCTGGGGCACTCTGTAGGAGACCCGGGGTTAGGGCCTGGGGCACTCCGTAGGGAACCTGGCGTTAGGGCCTGGGCCCTCCATAGGGAACCTGGGGTTAGGGCCTGGGGCACTCTGTAGGAGACCCAGAGTTAGGGTTAGAGCCTAGGGCACTCTGTAGGAGACCCGGGGTTAGGGCCTGGGGCACTCCGTAGGGAACCTGGCGTTAGGGCCTGGGCCCTCCATAGGGAACCTGGGGTTAGGGCCTGGGGCACTCTGTAGGAGACCCAGAGTTAGGGTTAGAGCCTAGGGCACTCTGTAGGAGACCCGGGGTTAGGGTTAGGAGACCTGGGGTTAGGGCCTGGGGCACTCTGTAGGAGACCCGGGGTTAGGGTTAGGGCTTGGGGAACTCTGTAGGATACCTGGGGTTAGGGTTAGGAGACCTGGGGCACTCTGTAGGAGACCCGGGGTTAGGGTTAGGAGACCTGGGGTTAGGGCCTGGGGCACTCTGTAGGAGACCCGGGGTTAGGGTTAGGAGACCTGGGGTTAGGGCATGGGGCACTCTGTAGGAGACCCAGGGTTAGGGTTAGGGCCTGGGGCACTCTGTAGGAGACCCCGGGGTTAGGGCTTGGGGAACTCTGTAGGATACCTGGGGTTAGGGCCTGGGGCACTCTGTAGGAGACCTGAGGTTAGGGCCTGGGGCACTCTGTAGGAGACCTGAGGTTAGGGCCTGGGGCACTCTGTAGGAGACCCGGGGTTAGGGTTAGGAGACCTGGGGTTAGGGCCTGGGGCACTCTGTAGGAGACCAGGGGTTAGGGTACTTTGAGAAGTGAGAGTGGACCTCAGACATGCAGTAGGAGACCTGGGGGGCATATGCCCTGGGTACCGGAGGCCAGCAGTGCCCCTGCTCAGTACATTGTCTCAGCAAGCCTCCAGACTTCCATCCTTCTGCTGTGTGAAGAGTTAACAGTAAGTGAGCGCGGCTGCGATATTCTGGGCTGGCGGGCCGCTCGCTCGCTCTACAGACATTTCCAATAAGTACAATTCTTACAAATAATCATTTACACGACCTCAGGGGCCCGAGGAACGCACAGGCCCAGAAAGTCTCATATCGGCCGTCTAGACGGGTTCAGTCACATGAAGAACGGGCAAGAAACACCCGGAACCGTCCCGCTCCAAGCTGGAGAGATCCAGTCACAGAACAGGTGGAGCTCAGACAACTGGCCCCCGAGGTGACAACTGGCCCCCGAGGTGACAACTGGCCCCCGAGGTGACCTGTCGCCCAGTCTTACACCGCTTTCTAGTCCATTCATCATACAGTCAGACTCCACCCCCTATGGGGTGCTTCCATCTCCCTCTATTTCTCCTGCACATCTTTTTCTATTCTGCCATTTGGACTTTCCATATCGAAAGAGAAGTCTGTTATTCTATAACCCCCCCTACTAAAAGCAATCCCCCACTACAACCAGTATCCCCACCACAACAGGTCCCCCCACTGCAACCAGTATCCCCACCGCAACCAGTATCCCCACTGGAACCAGTACCCCCACCACAACAGGTCCCCCCACTGCAACCAGTACCCCCACTACAACCAGTACCCCCACCACAACAGGTCCCCCCACTGCAACCAGTATCCCCACCGCAACCAGTATCCCCACTGGAACCAGTACCCCCACCACAACAGGTCCCCCCACTGCAACCAGTACCCCCACCGCAACCAGTACCCCCACCACAACAGGTCCCCCCACTGCAACCAGTATCCCCACCGCAACCAGTATCCCCACTGGAACCAGTACCCCCACCACAACAGGTCCCCCCACTGCAACCAGTACCCCCACTACAACCAGTACCCCCACCACAACAGGTCCCCCCACTGCAACCAGTACCCCCACCGCAACCAGTATCCCCACTACAACAGGTCCCCCCACTGCAACCAGTATCCCCACCGCAACAGGTCCCCCCACCGCAACCAGTACCCCCACCGCAACCAGTACCCCCACCACAACAGGTCCCCCCACTGCAACCAGTACCCCCACCGCAACAGGTCCCCCCACCGCAACCAGTACCCCCACCGCAACCAGTACCCCCACAGGAACCAGTACCCCCACCGCAACCAGTACCCCCACCACAACAGGTCCCCCCACCGCAACCAGTACCCCCACCGCAACCAGTACCCCCACAGGAACCAGTACCCCCACCGCAAACCAGTACCCCTACCGCAACCAGTACCCCCACTGCAACCAGTACCCCCACCGCAACCAGTACCCCCACAGGAACCAGTACCCCCACCGCAACCAGTACCCCCACCACAACAGGTCCCCCCACCGCAACCAGTATCCCCACCGCAACCAGTACCCCCACCGCAACCAGTACCCCCACTGCAACCAGTACCCCCACCGCAACCAGTACCCCCACCGCAACCAGTACCCCCACCACAACAGGTCCCCCCACCGCAACCAGTACCCACACCGCAACCAGTACCCCCACAGGAACCAGTACCCCCACCGCAACCAGTACCCCCACCGCAACCAGTACCCCCACCGCAACCAGTACCCCCACAGGAACCAGTACCCCCACCGCAACCAGTACCCCCACAGGAACCAGTACCCCCACTGCAACCAGTACCCCCACCGCAACCAGTACCCCCACAGGAACCAGTATCCCCACAGGAACCAGTACCCCCACCGCAACCAGTATCCCCACAGGAACCAGTATCCCCACAGGAACCAGTACCCCCACAGGAACCAGTACCCCCACAGGAACCAGTACCCCCACCGCAACCAGTACCCCCACCGCAACCAGTACCCCCACAGGAACCAGTACCCCCACCGCAACCAGTATCCCCACAGGAACCAGTATCCCCACAGGAACCAGTACCCCCACAGGAACCAGTACCCCCACAGGAACCAGTACCCCCACCGCAACCAGTACCCCCACCGCAACCAGTACCCCCACAGGAACCAGTACCCCCACCGCAACCAGTACCCCCACAGGAACCAGTACCCCCACCGCAACCAGTACCCCCACCGCAACCAGTACCCCCACCGCAACCAGTACCCCCACAGAAACCAGTACCCCCACCGCAACCAGTACCCCCACAGGAACCAGTACCCCCACTGCAACCAGTACCCCCACCGCAACCAGTACCCCCACAGGAACAGTACCCCCACCGCAACCAGTACCCCCACAGGAACCAGTATCCCCACAGGAACCAGTACCCCCACCGCAACCAGTACCCCCATAGAAACAGGTACCCCCACCGCAACCAGTACCCCCACCACAACCAGTACCCCCATGGGAACAGGTGCCGCAACCAGTACCCCCACCACAACCAGTTCCCCCACCGCAACCAGTACCCCCACCACAACCAGTACCCCCACCGCAACCAGTACCCCCACAGGAACCAGTACCCCCACCGCTACCAGTACCCCCACAGGAACCAGTACCCCCACCACAACCAGTTCCCCCACCGCAACCAGTACCCCCACCACAACCAGTACCCCCACAGGAACCAGTACCCCCACCGCTACCAGTACCCCCTCCACAACCAGTACCCCCATAGAAACAGGTACCCCCACAGCAACCAGTACCCCCACCACAACCAGTACCCCCACAGGAACCAGTACCCCCACCGCAACCAGTACCCCCACTGCAACCAGTACCCCCACAGGAACCAGTACCCCCACAGGAACCAGTACCCCCACAGGAACCAGTACCCCCACAGGAACCAGTACCCCCACCGCAACCAGTACCCCCACCGCAACCAGTACCCCCACAGGAACCAGTACCCCCAGCGCAACCAGTACCCCCACAGGAACCAGTACCCCCACAGGAACCACTACCCCCACCGCAACCAGTACCCCCACTGCAACCAGTACCCCCACAGGAACCAGTACCCCCACCGCAACCAGTACCCCCACAGGAACCAGTACCCCCACAGGAACCACTACCCCCACCGCAACCAGTACCCCCACCGCAACCAGTACCCCACCGCAACCAGTACCCCCACCGCAACCAGTACCCCCACAGGAACCAGTACCCCCACCGCAACCAGTACCCCCACAGGAACCAGTACCCCCACCGCAACCAGTACCCCCACCGCAACCAGTACCCCCACAGGAACCAGTACCCCCAGCGCAACCAGTACCCCCACAGGAACCAGTACCCCCACAGGAACCACTACCCCCACCGCAACCAGTACCCCCACTGCAACCAGTACCCCCACAGGAACCAGTACCCCCACCGCAACCAGTACCCCCACAGGAACCAGTACCCCCACAGGAACCACTACCCCCACCGCAACCAGTACCCCCACCGCAACCAGTACCCCACCGCAACCAGTACCCCCACCGCAACCAGTACCCCCACAGGAACCAGTACCCCCACCGCAACCAGTACCCCCACAGGAACCAGTACCCCCACAGGAACCAGTACCCCCACCGCAACCAGTACCCCCACTGCAACTATTTACCCCCCAGAAACAGGTACCCCCACCGCAACCAGTACCCCCACAGGATCAGGTAACCCCCCACAACCAGTACCCCACCGGTACAGGTAACCCTCCAGCAACAAGTACCCTCATGGGAACAGGTACCCGCAATTAACCCCCCAGCAGGAAAACACAGCAATAAAAAAAGATTTCCCACATTGAATGAAGCCCTGAGGGGGAGGGGGAGGGGGAGGGGCTACAGCCACTGCAATTCACAGGTGAGAGTTGATAGAAATCTGATGAAGCCCACTGAACACATCGGCCCGGATTCACATACATCGGCGCATAATTATGCCGGCGTAGCGTATCGAATATACGCTATGGAGACGCAGCGCACAGAGGCAAGCACTGGATTCACAAAGCACTCGCCCCCAAATCTGCGCTGGGTTTCCTCGGCGTAAGCCAGCGTAGGTGGAAGTGGGCGTGAGACATGCTAATGAGGCGTGACCCCATGCAAATGATGGACTGAGCGTCATAAAAATACGAATGACGTACCGCGCATGCGACGTCCCGTGGACGCATCCCAGTGCGCATGCTCAGAATTACGTCAAAACAACTGCCTAAGATACGACGGATCACTGCCTACGGCGTTAACGTAACCGACGCCCAGCCCTATTCACGTACAACGTAAACGACGTAAAATACGACGGCTGTTCCCTGGTCCATGCCTTTGCATGAGTTGCGCCTCCTATATGGGGAATAACTTTACGCCGAACGTACGACTTACGCAAAGTGCATATATTATGCGCCGGGTGCAACTACATTCGTGAATCGGCGTATCTCCCTCATTTGCATATTTGAATAGGAAATCGATGGGAGCGCCCCTTGCGGCCAGCGTAAATATGCGCCCACGATACGCCGGCGTAGGAAAGTTACGTTGGTCGGGTGAAGCCTATTTTCAGGCTGGTTTCAGAGTACGGCGCACAGATACGACGGCGCATATTTACACTTACGCAGCGTATCTCGAGATACTTCGGCGTAAGTGCTTTGTGAATCCAGGCCACTGTGTGTGGGATTCCTCTCCCACCACACTGCAAAACATGGCACCGGAATAAGGCACGAGGCACCACAGTACCCCCAACAGATCACTCTATGAAGTAGACATCAATAGGCACTACGAAAGGGACTGCTGGAAAAAAAAATCCCACAAAAAATGTCCCAAATAAGAAGGCCTTCCATAAAAGGGGCGGTCCACACAAAGATGTTTCAGTTAACTAGTTACTTCAGTGCCCTTTCAATATAGAGGTACAAGAGGGTGGGGCCGGCTCTGAGTATACCCCTCCTCCCCCATAGGAGTTATGCAGAGTGGGTGTATGGGGCATTCCAGACTCATCGGGATTATGATTTGGAAACACTTTTTTTAGTTAGTCGGTTATTTCATGTGTTGTGCATGGTCTCAGGTATCCTTGCGGAGTAAAATCCTCCCCGTGGAAGTGGTGGTGCCGGACATTGTGGGGGAGGTCGGGAAGATTCGGGGTCTTGAGGAAGACGGGTGGCGGCCCGGATAAGGGGGCGGAGGAATATCAGGACTCTGCTGCCTGCTGGTCTCGGGGGGTGCGGCTTTCTTTCTGTCCTTGCTTCACTCGCATGGTGATGATCCTTAGTCTGGCTTCTCGCTTCACTCGCATGGTGATGATCCTTAGTCTGGCTTCTCGCTTCACTCGCATGGTGACGTTCCTTAGTCTGGCTTCTCGCTTCACTCGCATGGTGATGGTCCTTAGTCTGGCTTCTCGCTTCACTCGCATGGTGATGATCCTTAGTCTGGCTTCTCGCTTCACTCGCATGGTGATGATCCTTAGTCTGGCTTCTCGCTTCACTCGCATGGTGACGATCCTTAGTCTGGCTTCTCGCTTCATTCGCATGGTGACGGTCCTTAGTCTGGCTTCTCGCTTCACTCGCATGGTGACGGTCCTTAGTCTGGCTTCTCGCTTCACTCGCATGGTGATGATCCTGAGTCTGGCTTCTCTAGGGATACTGTTTATTATGTTCTTTCCGTTTTGTATTCAATTATTTTGTAAATATGTTTTATTTATTTATTATATAGAAGTTGTTTGTAAGATTTCCAATAAACAAAATGAACCCCTCAGAGCCGTTCACAAGGCGGGGGGGGGGGGGGGGGGGCGGGCTGCGGGGGGGGGGGGGGGAGGCGATCGGCACACAACTTCAGAGGTGACTTGCAAAATGTGTTCTGTATTGAAATCAATGCGAGTCGCCCCGAGTCGTCCCGAGTTGTCCCGAGTCGTACAAGAACCTTTTTCTAAGTCGAAGCGACTTCAGTCTCTCCGATTAGAACGGTTCCATAGTACAGAGCGGAGTCACCTGACGAGACGCCCTCTTATAACGGGCACAGCGGGGGTACAGAGCCCGGAACTCGGCTCATATCAGAGTCATGTCACTTTAATGCAATACATATACACATAATGCAATGCACAGACACAGCACAGGCAGAGACACAGCACAGACACAGACACAGCACAGGCACAGACACAGCACAGGCACAGACACAGGCACAGACACAGCACAGACACAGCACAGGCACAGACACAGGCACAGACACAGACACGGCACAGGCACAGACACAGCACAGGCACAGACACAGCACAGGCACAGACACAGACACAGCACAGGCACAGACATGGCACAGACACAGCACAGGCACAGACACAGCACAGGCAGAGACACAGACAGCACGGACACAGCACAGACACAGCACAGGCAGAGACACAGTACAGACACAGCACAGGCACAGACACAACACAGACAGAGACACGGCACAGGCACAGACACAACACAGACAGAGACACAGCACAGGCAGAGACACAGACAGCACAGACACAGCACAGGCACAGACACAACACAGACAGAGACACGGCACAGGCACAGACACAACACAGACAGAGACACAGCACAGGCAGAGACACAGACAGCACAGACACAGCACAGGCAGAGACACAGTACAGACACAGCACAGGCACAGGCACAGACACAACACAGACAGAGACACGGCACAGACACAACACAGACAGAGACACAGCACAGGCAGAGACACAGACACAACACAGACAGAGACACGGCACAGGCACAGACACAACACAGACAGAGACACGGCACAGGCACAGACACAACACAGACAGAGACACAGCACATGCAGAGACACAGACACAACACAGACAGAGACACAGCACAGACAGAGACACAGCACAGGCACAGACACAACACAGACACAGCACAGGCACAGACACAGCACAGGCACAGACACAGCACAGACACAACACAGACACAGACACAGCACAGGCACAGACACAGCACAGGCAGAGACACAGCACAGGCAGAGACACAGCACAGGCAGAGACACAGCACAGACACAGCACAGGCAGAGACACAGCACAGACACAGCACAGGTAGAGACACAGCACAGGCAGAGACACAGCACAGACACAGCACAGGCAGAGACACAGACACAGCACAGACACAGCACAGGCAGAGACACAGCACAAACACAGAGCAGACACAGCACAGGTAGAGACACAGCACAGGCAGAGACACAGACACAGCACAGACACAGCACAGGCAGAGACACAGCACAGACACAGAGCAGGCACAGACACAGCACAGGCACATAACAGACACAGACAGCACAGGTACAGACACAGACAGCACAGGCAGAGACACAGCACAGACACAGCACAGGCAGAGACACAGACACAGCACAGGCAGAGACACATCACAGACACAGAGCAGGCACAGACACAGCACAGACACAGACAGCACAGGCAGAGACACAGACAGCACAGGCAGAGACACAGCACAGGCAGAGACACAGCACAGGCACAGCACAGACACAGCACAAGACACAGCACAACACAGACACATCACACAGCACAACACAGACACATCACACAGCACAGCACAGACACAGCACAAGACACAGCACAAGACACAGCACAACACAGACACATCACAACACAGGCACATCACAGACACAGCACAGACACAGCACAAAGCAAAGGCACAGACACAGCACAGACACAGCACAAAGCAAAGGCACAGACACAGCACAGCACAGACACAGCACTGGAAGGTCTTCCAATGTTTCTTCCATAGAGGGGAATCCGGTGACATTTTCATACATGACAGACCCGGTGACCCCATTAACTGGAACATCTTTCCTATCATCAGAGACACTTCCACAGGTTCAGGTCATTTAAAAAAAGTCAACTTCCTGTTATCGGGTGACAACGCTCTGTTCCTGTCTCCTAATTGTTCTCCTGTGTTGTCACCCTGTCACGTGGCCTTTCTTATAGTGCAGTGGTCTCAAAGTACCGGCCCGCGGGTCATTTGCGGCCCGCGGACCAGTTATAAATGGCCCGCAGGCAGGGTGGAAGTGGGGAGAGCAAAGAGTGGCGCCATCTGGTGGTGAGCCGTTGGTATTACAAGTTAAGCATTACAAGTTAAACAGCAATTCTAATGTCATTTTTCACTATTTTCACTGCCATCTTCTTCCCTCTAATTAGAACCCCCAAACATTATATATATTTTTTATCCCAACACCCTAGAGAATAAAATGGCGATCGTTTCAATACTTTCTGTTACGCAGTATTTGCGCAGCGGTCTTACAAGCGTACTTTTTTGGGAAAAAATTACACTTTTTTTAATTAAAAAATAAGACAACAGTAAAGTTATCCCCATTTTTTTTTTAATATTATGAAAGATAATGTTACCCTGAGTAAATTCATACCCAACATGTCACGCTTCAAAATTGCGTCCGCTCGTGGAATGCCGACAAACTTTTTTACCCTTTAAAATCTTCATAGGTGACGTTTAAAAAAATCTACAGGTTGCATGTTTTGAGTTACAGAGGAGGTCTAGGGCTAGAATTATTGCTCTCGCTCTGACGATCGCGGCGATACCTCACATGTGTGGTTTGAACACTGTTTACATATGCGGGCGCTGCTCACGTATGTGTTCGCTTCTGCGCACAAGCTCGTCGGGACGGGGCGCGTTTTCTGGCTCCTAGATTCCAAGCAAATTTGTCAAACCCTGCCTTACACCAGTGCTGGTGGTAATAATGCGCTCGCTGACACCAGTGCTGGTAGTAATAATGCGCTCACTGACACCAGTGCTGGTGGTAATAATGCGCTCGCTGACACCAGTACTGTTGTTTTTGAAGTTTGAAAGTTTGCATGCAGCCCCCCATGGCTTATGAAAACTTGTCTTGTGGCCCTCAGGTAATTTGAGACCCCTGTTATAGAGACTACAAGAGATGGTGTCACCATCAGGAAACCCAACCTGAGAAATGCCATGCAGCCATCACTGGAGAGTATGGAGGAAGTGGCGACAAAGAGGTTGCAGGAGATCAGCAGCACTGAGATGTAACAAAAGATGTAAAAAGATGAAAAGAAGGATTTTATTGGAAGAAAATGTTCTCCAGTTGGAGTTTCCATAAACCTCAATATACTGGAGATCATATTTCATCCACGGCGTGAATGTCGGGATCATTCCAGATAAATGTACACAAAGCAAATATGCCTGACGGAGGAATCCGGGGGGAGGAATCCGGGGGGGCCGGAGCCGGGGGGGGGGGGGAGAATCCGGGGGGAGGAATCCGGGGGGGCCGGAGCCGGGGGGAGGAATCCGGGGGGGCCGTAGCCGGGGGGGAGGAATCCGGGGGGGGCCGGAGCCGGGGGGAGGAATCCGGGGGGGCCGGAGCCGGGGGGAGGAATCCGGGGGGCCGGAGCCGGGGGGAGGAATCCGGGGGTGCTGGAGCCGGGGGAAGGAATCCGGGGGGGCCGGAGCCGGGGGGGAGGAATCCGGGGGGGAGGAATCCGGGGGGGCCGGAGCCGGGGGGGGGGGAGGAATCCGGGGGGCCGGAGACGGGGGGAGGAATCCGGGGGGGCCGGAGCCGGGGAGAGGAATCCGGGGGGGCCGGAGCCGGGGGGGGAGGAATCCGGGGGGGCCGGAGCCGGGACACTCTGACTAATCCCAGACATTCCTCCAAAATGTTTTCTGTGCACCTGCAGAAAGGGCGGAAAAAAGACATTTCTAGAAAATGAGGGAATTTGTTTAGAATTTCTGTTCTCCGCGAGCGGAAAGGATTTCTATCCATGAGTTGTGGATGTGGCATGCAGCCTGGCAGGGAAGGGGTTAACCCCTCCAAAGCCACACCCACAGAGGAAGGGCACCTGTTTCCTCCTGGGCGGGGGCATGAGAAAGGTCACCCCTCCCACTGACCCCAGCATGACCGACGCCAAGTTTATTTCAGAGTCTAGAATAATATCCTTTCCACCTCTATCACAGAGTCATCTGTCTGTCTCTCTCTCTCTGTCTATCAATCTATCTCTCTCTGTCTCTGTCTCTCTATCTCTCTGTCTCTCTGTCTCTCTCTCTCTCTCTCTGTCTCTCTCTCTCTGTCTATCAATCTATCTCTCTCTCTCTGTCTCTCTCTCTCTCTCTGTCTATCAATCTATCTCTCTCTCTCTGTCTTTCTCTCTGTCTCTCTCTTTCTCTCTGTCTATCAACCTCTCTCTCTCTCTGTCTATGTCTCTCTGTCTATCAATCTATCTCTCTCTCTCTGTCTCTCTCTCTCTCTCTGTCTATCAATCTATCTCTCTCTCTCTGTCTTTCTCTCTGTCTCTCTCTTTCTCTCTGTCTATCAACCTCTCTCTCTCTCTGTCTATGTCTCTCTGTCTCTCTCTCTCTTTCTCTCTGTCTATCAATCTATCTCTCTCTCTTTCTCTCTGTATATCAATCTCTCTCTCTCTGTCTCTCTCTCTCTGTCTCTCTGTCTATCAATCTATCTCTCTCTGTCTCTCTCTCCCTCTCTGTGTCTCTCTCGTTCTCTCTGTCTCTCTCTCTCGTTCTCTCTGTCTATCAATCTATCTCTCTATCTCTCTCTGTCTCTGTCTATCAATCTCTCTCTCTCTGTCTCTCTCTCTGTCTCTCTCTGTCTCTCTCTCTCTCTCTGTCTCTCTCTCTGTCTCTCTCTCTCTTTCTATGTCTCTCTCTCCCTTTCTCTCTGTCTATCAATATATCTCTCTCTCTCTCTGTCTCTCTCTCTGTCTCTCTCTCTCTTTCTATGTCTCTCTCTCCCTTTCTCTCTGTCTATCAATATATCTCTCTCTCTCGCTGTCTCTCTCTCTCTGTCTCTCTCTTTATATCTGTCTCTCTCTCTCTTTCTCTCTGTCTATCAATCTATCTCTCTATCTCTGTCTCTCTCCTCCTCTCTGTCTATCAAACTCTCTCTCTCTCTCTCTCTCTCTCTCTCTCTCTATCTGTCTGTATCTCTCTATCTGTCTCTCTCTCTCTATCTATCTCTCTCTCTTTATCTGTCTCTCTCTCTCTCTATCTGTATGTACAATATGTGTACAACCCCATCCAACTGCACTTGCAGCTCAAGGGGGAGGAGTCACTCGACAGCCTGTTTTTACTGCCCCCAGCCTGCAAGTGGAAACCAACCCCTGGACATCTGTTAAAGGAACAAGTGTCCCCAATGGAAGATTTCAACTCAAAATGAAGGATTTTCCAGGTGACAATAAAATGAATAACAAGAGAACCTCCATAAGACACATAGATAATAGAAGAACCTCCATAAGACACATAGATAATAGAAGAACCTCCATAAGACACATAGATAATAGAAGAACCTCCATAAGACACATAGATAATAGAAGAACCTCCATAAGACACATAGATAATAGAAGAACCTCCATAAGACACATAGATAATAGAAGAACCTCCATAAGACACATAGATAATAAGAGAACCTCCATAAGACACATAGATAATAGAAGAACCTCCATAAGACACATAGATAATAGAAGAACCTCCATAAGACACATAGATAATAGAAGAACCTCCATAAGACACATAGATAATAGAAGAACCTCCATAAGACACATAGATAATAGAAGAACCTCCATAAGACACATAGATAATAGAAGAACCTCCATAAGACACATAGATAATAAGAGAACCTCCATAAGACACATAGATAATAGAAGAACCTCCATAAGACACATAGATAATAGAAGAACCTCCATAAGACACATAGATAATAGAAGAACCTCCATAAGACACATAGATAATAGAAGAACCTCCATAAGACACATAGATAATAGAAGAACCTCCATAAGACACATAGATAATAGAAGAACCTCCATAAGACACATAGATAATAGAAGAACCTCCATAAGACACATAGATAATAAGAGAACCTCCATAAGACACATAGATAATAGAAGAACCTCCATAAGACACATAGATAATAGAAGAACCTCCATAAGACACATAGATAATAGAAGAACCTCCATAAGACACATAGATAATAGAAGAACCTCCATAAGACACATAGATAATAGAAGATCCTCCATAAGACACATAGATAATAGAAGAACCTCCATAAGACACATAGATAATAGAAGAACCTCCATAAGACATATAGATAATAAGAGAACCTCCATAAGACACATAGATAATAGAAGAACCTCCATAAGACACATAGATAATAGAAGAACCTCCATAAGACACATAGATAATAGAGGAACCTCCATAAGACACATAGATAATAGAAGAACCTCCATAAGACACATAGATAATAGAAGAACCTCCATAAGACACATAGATAATAGAAGAACCTCCATAAGACACATAGATAATAGAAGAACCTCCATAAGACACATAGATAATAGAAGAACCTCCATAAGACACATAGATAATAAGAGAACCTCCATAAGACACATAGATAATAGAAGAACCTCCATAAGACACATAGATAATAGAAGAACCTCCATAAGACACATAGATAATAGAAGAACCTCCATAAGACACATAGATAATAGAAGAACCTCCATAAGACACATAGATAATAGAAGAACCTCCATAAGACACATAGATAATAGAAGAACCTCCATAAGACACATAGATAATAAGAGAACCTCCATAAGACACATAGATAATAGAAGAACCTCCATAAGAAACATAGATAATAGAAGAACCTCCATAAGACACATAGATAATAGAAGAACCTCCATAAGACACATAGATAATAGAAGAACCTCCATAAGACACATAGATAATAAGAGAACCTCCATAAGACACATAGATAATAAGAGAACCTCCATAAGACACAGAGATAATAGAAGAACCTCCATAAGACACATAGATAATAGAAGAACCTCCATAAGACACATAGATAATAAGAGAACCTCCATAAGACACATAGATAATAGAAGAACCTCCATAAGACACATAGATAATAGAAGAACCTCCATAAGACACATAGATAATAGAAGAACCTCCATAAGACACATAGATAATAGAAGAACCTCCATAAGACACATAGATAATAAGAGAACCTCCATAAGACACATAGATAATAGAAGAACCTCCATAAGACACATAGATAATAGACGCAGGGATAAGCAATTAGCGGACCTCCAGATGTTGCCAAACTACAAGTCCCATGAGGCATAGCGAGACTCTGACAGCATCAATCATGACACCCAGAGGCAGAGGCATGATGGGACTTGTAGTTTGGCAACAGCTGGAGGTCCGCTAATTGCTTATCCCCGTAATAGAGGAACCTCCATAAGACACATAGATAATAGAAGAACCTCCATAAGACACATAGATAATAGAAGAACCTCCATAAGACACATAGATAATAAGAGAACCTCCATAAGACACATAGATAATAGAAGAACCTCCATAAGACACATAGATAATAGAATAACCTCCATAAGACACATAGATTATAGAAGAACCTCCATAAGACACATAGATAATAGAAGAACCTCCATAAGACACATAGATAATAAGAGAAACTCCATAAGACACATAGATAATAAGAGAACCTCCATAAAACACATAGATAATAGAAGAACCTCCATAAGAAACATCATTTTTCTATGGCGATTAACAGCGCCCTAAACCGCCCACGTGAACTCTTCAAGATGGTCACCCAGACCATGAATCCAGGATGTCTTGAAGTCCCCAACTCAGACACCCAAGAGTTCTGTAATGAACTATCGGATTTCTTCATCAACAAAATTGAAAGAATCCGGGAAAGCATCATGCAAAACAATACCCCCCTCAACCCCACCGTCAATCAACCACAAAACACCCACAGAAACGCTCTACAATCAACAAAGTTCACTCTGGAACCGATCTCCATCGATACCACAAAAAATATCATTGGTGCTTTGCGGAACAGCACATCGCCCAATGATATCATCCCCACCAAACTGCTGAAGGAATGCGCCGACATCCTGGCACCACCCATCACACAGCTTATAAACCAGTCATTTAAGGAAGGCACAGTGCCATCCCTGCTGAAAGAGGGCACAATCCAGCCCATCTTGAAAAAACCTAACCTGGATCCCAAGGACCCAACTCACCGCCGTCCCATAACAGGCCTAAATGTTCTCTCCAAGATAATGGAGAAAGTAGTGGTACAACAGCTGCAACAGCATCTGGATACCTACAATCTACTGGATCCATTACAATCAGGCTTCCGTCCCGGACACGGGACAGAAACGGCCTTACTCAAAATATGGGACGATGCCCACGAGGCCGCAGACGAAGGAGAATCTTGTCTCCTGGTTCTGCTGGACCTAAGCGCAGCCTTTGACACGGTAGACCACAAACTGTTACTGATGCGACTAGCCAAGGTAGCAGAAGTCGCAGAAGGTGATTTACCATGGTTTTCTTCCTTTCTTGAAAACCGATCACAAACAGTTAAATTGGGTTGTTTCACGTCGGAAAAATGCACGGTGTCATGTGGAGTCCCCCAAGGATCCCCACGGTCACCGGTGCTTTTCAACATCTATCTTCGCCCTCTCTTTGATATTATCAGTAGCCAAGAACTACTCTATCACTCTTATGCAGACGATACGCAATTGTATTTTCGCATCTGCAACAAAAAGGATCATCATCCCAGTTTAGAGAAATGTCTCTCTTCGATAGAAAACTGGATGACAAAGAGTTATCTTAAACTCAACAGTTCCAAAACAGAACTCCTTATGTTTCACGCCAGCCGAAAGAGTCAACTGGCAACAACCTGGACACCCCCGCCCATTCTGGGCCAAATCATCACCCCGAGCTCCAAAGTCAAAAGTCTCGGGGTCATTTTCGACACCTTCATGACAATGGACGCACAAATAGGGTCAGTAGTCAGCGGAGCGCACCATCTGTTGCGCCTACTACGCAGACTTATTCCATTTATCCCCAAAGAACACGTAGCAGTCGTGGTGGGAACAATCGTGAATTCCAGACTGGACTATGCTAACGCCCTTTACCTCGGACTCCCAAAGTACCAAATCTCCCGTCTGCAAGTCGTTTAGAATACGGCCGCCAGACTGGTGACTGGGAAAAGGACATGGGAATCAATCTCACCTTCGCTGAGATCCCTTCACTGAGATCCCTTCACTGAGAGCCCTTCGCTGAGATCCCTTCACTGAGATCCCTTCGCTGAGATCCCTTCACTGAGATCCCTTCACTGAGAGCCCTTCGCTGAGATCCCTTCACTGAGATCCCTTCCCTGAGATCCCTTCGCTGAGATCCCTTCACTGAGATCCCTTTACTGAGAGCCCTTCGCTGAGATCCCTTCACTGAGATCCCTTCGCTGAGATCCCTTCACTGGCTGCCAGTAAAAGACAGAATTGCATTTAAAGCACTCTGCCTGACACATAAGTGCATCCATGGGAAGGCTCCTAGATATCTTTGCGACAAGATAGAACCTCACAATTCGAATCGCGTTCTGCGATCCACCGACCAAAATCTGCTCAGGGTACCAAAAACCAAATACAAGTTCAAAGGAGAAAGAAGGTTTGCTTTTCAGGGTCCGAGACTATGGAACGCTTTACCAACCAGCATTCGGTTGGAGGAAAACCACCTGACTTTCAGAAGACGAATCAAAACTCTGCTCTTTTGATGTCATGAGACACGAACAACTAGCGCCCAGAAGCGATTCAGTTCGCATGCGCCGCGCTTTAAAAGTTTTTCATTCATTCATTCATTCATTCAAGACACATAGATAATAGAAGAACCTCCATAAGACACATAGATAATAAGAGAACCTCCATAAGACACATAGATAATAAGAGAACCTCCATAAAACACATAGATAATAGAAGAACCTCCATAAGACACACAGATAATAGAAGAACCTCCATAAGACACATAGATAATAGAAGAACCTCCATAAGACACATAGATAATAGAAGAACCTCCATAAGACACATAGATAATAAGAGAAACTCCATAAGACACATAGATAATAAGAGAACCTCCATAAAACACATAGATAATAGAAGAACCTCCATAAGACACATAGATAATAGAAGAACCTCCATAAGACACATAGATAATAGAAGAACCTCCATAAGACACATAGATAATAGAAGAACCTCCATAAGACACATAGATAATAGAAGAACCTCCATAAGACACACAGATAATAGAAGAACCTCCATAAGACACATAGATAATAAGAGAACCTCCATAAGACACATAGACAATAGAAGAACCTCCATAAGACACATAGATAATAGAAGAACCTCCATAAGACACATAGATAATAGAGGAACCTCCATAAGACACATAGATAATAAGAGAACCTCCATAAGACACATAGACAATAGAAGAACCTCCATAAGACACATAGATAATAAGAGAACCTCCATAAGACACATAGATAATAGAAGAACCTCCATAAGACACATAGATAATAGAAGAACCTCCATAAGACACATAGATAATAGAAAAACCTCCATAAGACACATA
Source organism: Rana temporaria (assembly GCF_905171775.1). NCBI lineage: Eukaryota > Metazoa > Chordata > Amphibia > Anura > Ranidae > Rana > Rana temporaria. Next base: position 302,989 of record NW_024404477.1, read on the forward strand.
GATAATAGAAGAACCTCCATAAGACACATAGATAATAAGAGAACCTCCATAAGACACATAGATAATAGAAGAACCTCCATAAGACACACAGATAATAAGAGAACCTCCATAAGACACATAGATAATAGAAGAACCTCCATAAGACACATAGATAATAGAAGAACCTCCATAAGACACATAGATAATAAGAGAACCTCCATAAGACACATAGATAATAGAAGAACCTCCATAAGACACATAGATAATAGAAGAACCTCCATAAGACACATAGATAATAAGAGAACCTCCATAAGACACATAGATAATAGAAGAACCTCCATAAGACACATAGATAATAAGAGAACCTCCATAAGACACATAGATAATAGAAGAACCTCCATAAGACACATAGATAATAGAGGAACCTCCATAAGACACATAGATAATAGAAGAACCTCCATAAGACACATAGATAATAAGGGAACCTCCATAAGACACATAGATAATAGAAGAACCTCCATAAGACACATAGATAATAGAAGAACCTCCATAAGACACATAGATAATAGAAGAACCTCCATAAGACACATAGATAATAGAAGAACCTCCATAAGACACATAGATAATAGAAGAACCTCCATAAGACACATAGATAATAGAAGAACCTCCATAAGACACATAGATAATAGAAGAACCTCCATAAGACACATAGATAATAGAAGAACCTCCATAAGACACATAGATAATAAGAGAAACTCCATAAGACACATAGATAATAAGAGAACCTCCATAAAACACATAGATAATAGAAGAACCTCCATAAGACACATAGATAATAGAAGAACCTCCATAAGACACATAGATAATAGAAGAACCTCCATAAGACACATAGATAATAGAAGAACCTCCATAAGACACATAGATAATAGAAGAACCTCCATAAGACACACAGATAATAGAAGAACCTCCATAAGACACATAGATAATAAGAGAACCTCCATAAGACACATAGACAATAGAAGAACCTCCATAAGACACATAGATAATAGAGGAACCTCCATAAGACACATAGATAATAGAAGAACCTCCATAAGACACATAGATAATAGAAGAACCTCCATAAGACACATAGATAATAGAAGAACCTCCATAAGACACATAGATAATAGAAGAACCTCCATAAGACACATAGATAATAGAAGAACCTCCATAAGACACACAGATAATAGAAGAACCTCCATAAGACACATAGATAATAGAAGAACCTCCATAAGACACATAGATAATAGAGGAACCTCCATAAGACACATAGATAATAAGAGAACCTCCATAAGACACATAGATAATAAGAGAACCTCCATAAGACACATAGATAATAGAAGAACCTCCATAAGACACACAGATAATAAGAGAACCTCCATAAGACACATAGATAATAGAAGAACCTCCATAAGACACATAGATAATAGAAGAACCTCCATAAGACACATAGATAATAAGAGAACCTCCATAAGACACATAGATAATAGAAGAACCTCCATAAGACACATAGATAATAGAAGAACCTCCATAAGACACATAGATAATAAGAGAACCTCCATAAGACACATAGATAATAGAAGAACCTCCATAAGACACATAGATAATAAGAGAACCTCCATAAGACACATAGATAATAGAAGAACCTCCATAAGACACATAGATAATAGAGGAACCTCCATAAGACACATAGATAATAGAAGAACCTCCATAAGACACATAGATAATAAGGGAACCTCCATAAGACACATAGATAATAGAAGAACCTCCATAAGACACATAGATAATAGAAGAACCTCCATAAGACACATAGATAATAGAAGAACCTCCATAAGACACATAGATAATAGAAGAACCTCCATAAGACACATAGATAATAGAAGAACCTCCATAAGACACATAGATAATAGAAGAACCTCCATAAGACACATAGATAATAGAAGAACCTCCATAAGACACATAGATAATAAGAGAACCTCCATAAGACACATAGATAATAGAAGAACCTCCATAAGACACACAGATAATAAGAGAACCTCCATAAGACACATAGATAATAGAAGAACCTCCATAAGACACATAGATAATAGAAGAACCTCCATAAGACACATAGATAATAAGAGAACCTCCATAAGACACATAGATAATAGAAGAACCTCCATAAGACACATAGATAATAGAAGAACCTCCATAAGACACATAGATAATAAGAGAACCTCCATAAGACACATAGATAATAGAAGAACCTCCATAAGACACATAGATAATAAGAGAACCTCCATAAGACACATAGATAATAGAAGAACCTCCATAAGACACATAGATAATAGAGGAACCTCCATAAGACACATAGATAATAGAAGAACCTCCATAAGATACATAGATAATAAGGGAACCTCCATAAGACACATAGATAATAGAAGAACCTCCATAAGACACACAGATAATAGAAGAACCTCCATAAGACACATAGATAATAAGAGAACCTCCATAAGACACATAGATAATAGAAGAACCTCCATAAGACACATAGATAATAGAAGATCCTCCATAAGACACATAGATAATAGAAGAACCTCCATAAGACACATAGATAATAGAAGAACCTCCATAAGACACATAGATAATAGAAGAACCTCCATAAGACACACAGATAATAGAAGAACCTCCATAAGACACATAGATAATAAGAGAACCTCCATAAGACACATAGATAATAGAAGAACCTCCATAAGACACATAGATAATAAGAGAACCTCCATAAGACACATAGATAATAGAAGAACCTCCATAAGACACATAGATAATAGAAGAACCTCCATAAGACACATAGATAATAGAAGAACCTCCATAAGACACATAGATAATAGAAGAACCTCCATAAGACACATAGATAATAAGAGAACCTCCATAAGACACATAGATAATAGAAGATCCTCCATAAGACACATAGATAATAGAAGAACCTCCATAAGACACATAGATAATAGAAGAACCTCCATGAGACACATAGATAATAAGAGAACCTCCATAAGACACATAGATAATAGAAGAACCTCCATAAGACACATAGATCAGGGCTCAAAATTTCAAGTCCTGAGCCACTAGCCAGGCCTCAAGAGGTACTCGCCACCAGTTGCCCCACCTAATTCAAACACGCCCTCGTAGATTATCTCATGGAATGACAATGTTTTATGCAGAATCAAATTACAAAATTCAATATTACCAACAACAACTTTAACAAAATGGGACAGGGCACTGGGGGCAGACTAGAGGGACAGGGCACTGGGGGCAGACTAGAGGGACAGGGCACTGGGGGCAGACCAGAGGGACAGGGCACAGATCAGAGGGACAGGGCACTAGAACTGGGTCTCTTCCCCATTCTCTTGCTGTCTCCTCTGCAACTCCCATCCATCCTCTCTCTCTCCCATTCATCTCATCATCAGGAGCCTGTGTGTGCGGCTCCACGCTTGCATGTCCCCACTTCCCCCTTTTATTCAGGCTGGCAGAGAGGAGAGGAGCTGCAGCACAGCGGGAGGGAGTACAATCCAGCGCTGAGATCCACACAACTGCACAGCCTTTGACACCATAGCACAGCGCACACTGACAGCGCACACTGACAGCGCACAGCACACACTGACACCGCACAGCACACACTGACAGCGCACAGCGCACACTGACAGCGCACAGCGCACACTGACAGCGCACACTGACAGCGCACAGCGCACACTGACAGCGCACAGCACACATTGAGACCAGTCTGCTCACAGTGCTCAGGCTAAACTGTTGGACACTTACATAGAGCACAAGGAGAAGAAAACGGCACAAACTAGAAGGCTGCCGCTCTCATGTCAGGGCAACTTTCAGTGAGCGCTGCACCGGAGTGGTAATTTTTGCAATCCTCCACCTCACTCATTACTTTCTGCTCTCCAGCTACATTGGTCGGGGGAGGGGGGCAGGCTCAGAGAGGTCATACTGTCCCATGGCTTAATGAGAATTGTAGGGAGAGCGCCTGTGTACTGCTCTGCCTGTGCGCGGCTCACCAGACTACTTTTCCAGAGCATGCGCCTTTCCTCTTCCGCCGCCAATCTCATCGGGACTCTAAGTGTAGGTACAGATTGGAGGGAGATTGGTCATGCAGCCCTGTCATCACTCGCCCCCAGCTTAAATCCACTCGCCAAATGCTAGTAGGCGAGTGGAAATTTTGAGGGCTGACATAGATAATAGAAGAACCTCCATAAGACACATAGATAATAAGAGAACCTCCATAAGACACATAGATAATAGAAGAACCTCCATAAGACACATAGATAATAAGAGAACCTCCATAAGACACATAGATAATAAGAGAACCTCCATAAGAAACATAGATAATAGAAGAACCTCCATAAGACACATAGATAATAGAAGAACCTCCATAAGACACATAGATAATAGAAGAACCTCCATAAGACACATAGATAATAGAAGAACCTCCATAAGACACATAGATAATAGAAGAACCTCCATAAGACACATAGATAATAAGAGAACCTCCATAAGACACATAGATAATAGAAGAACCTCCATAAGACACATAGATAATAAGAGAACCTCCATAAGACACATAGATAATAGAAGAACCTCCATAAGACACATAGATAATAAGAGAACCTCCATAAGACACATAGATAATAAGAGAACCTCCATAAGACACATAGATAATAAGAGAACCTCCATAAGACACATAGATAATAAGAGAACCTCCATAAGACACATAGATAATAGAAGATCATCCATAAGACACATAGATAATAGAAGAACCTCCATAAGACACATAGATAATAAGAGAACCTCCATAAGACACATAGATAATAGAAGAACCTCCATAAGACACATAGATAATAGAAGAACCTCCATAAGACACATAGATAATAGAAGAACCTCCATAAGACACACAGATAATAGAAGATCATCCATAAGACACATAGATAATAGAAGATCCTCCATAAGACACACAGATAATAGAAGAACCTCCATAAGACACATAGATAATAGAAGAACCTCCATAAGACACATAGATAATAGAAGAACCTCCATAAGACACATAGATAATAGAAGAACCTCCATAAGACACATAGATAATAAGAGAACCTCCATAAGACACATAGATAATAGAAGAACCTCCATAAGACACATAGATAATAGAGGAACCTCCATAAGACACATAGATAATAAGAGAACCTCCATAAGACACATAGATAATAGAAGAACCTCCATAAGACACATAGATAATAGAAGAACCTCCATAAGACACATAGATAATAGAAGAACCTCCATAAGAAACATAGATAATAGAAGAACCTCCATAGGACACATATATAATAAGAGAACCTCCATAAGACACATAGATAATAAGAGAACCTCCATAAGACACATAGATAATAAGAGAACCTCCATAAGACACATAGATAATAGAAGAACCTCCATAAGACACATAGATAATAGAAGAACCTCCATAAGACACATAGATAATAGAAGAACCTCCATAAGAAACATAGATAATAGAAGAACCTCCATAGGACACATATATAATAAGAGAACCTCCATAAGAAACATAGATAATAGAAGAACCTCCATAAGACACATAGATAATAGAAGAACCTCCATAAGACACATAGATAATAGAAGATCCTCCATAAGACACATAGATAATAGAAGAACCTCCATAAGACACATAGATAATAGAAGAACCTCCATAAGACACATAGATAATAAGAGAACCTCCATAAGACACATAGATAATAGAAGAACCTCCATAAGACACATAGACAATAGAAGAACCTCCATAAGACACATAGATAATAAGAGAACCTCCATAAGACACATAGATAATAGAAGAACCTCCATAAGACACATAGATAATAGAAGAACCTCCATAAGACACATAGATAATAGAAGAACCTCCATAAGACACATAGATAATAGAAGAACCTCCATAAGACACATAGATAATAGAAGAACCTCCATAGGACACATAGATAATAGAAGAACCTCCATAGGACACATGAAATACATAATGGGGGGTGGGGGGGGGGCGACTTTAAGGAAAATGAAGCAGAATGTATGATGAGGCCATGGCTCCCAATGTCACCTGATTGGCGGTGATTGAGGTGGCCATATTTGTAGTGATCGGTGACCGATCCACATATGAGACATTCATCCTTTGATTTAAGCAGATTTTTCCCCTTGGTCGATTGAATGACCGGATCGACTTGTGTGTGGCCACCATTAGCCACCATTGGCCACCATTAGCCACCATTAGCCACCATTGGCCACCATTGGCCACCATTAGCCACCATTAGCCACCATTAGCCACCATTGGCCACCATTGGCCACCATTGGCCACCATTAGCCACCATTGGCCACCATTAGCCACCATTGGCCACCATTAGCCCCCATTAGCCACCATTGGCCACCATTAGCCACCATTAGCCACCATTAGCCACCATCAGCCACCATTAGCCACCATTAGCCACCATTGGCCACCATTAGCCACCATTGGCCACCATTAGCCACCATTGGCCACCATTAGCCACCATTGGCCACCATTAGCCACCATTAGCCACGTTGGTACAGCAAAGTACAATGGACTGTAATAAAGGAGTAATAATGACTTGGCCCATCCTCCAGCTAATCTCACATTTCATAGAAGATCGGCAAATCCCAGAACAATGGAACTTGCTTGCCTGACATTTAAAAGCCGCAACTGATTCTGGGAACCAAAATCTGTCATCCAAAGAACAAACACAATGCAGGAAACTGGAGGTGTAATCCCCGCATCACATTACCGACTAAACACCAGATTGTGAGAAGCCTCAGAAAACCAGTGTGAGGAGCCAGGTATGGGGAAGGGTGAGGGGAGCCAGGTATGGGGAAGGGTGAGGAGCCAGGTATGGGGAAGGGTAAGGAGCCAGATATGGGGAAGGGATGAGAGGAGCCAGGTATGGGGAAGGGATGTGAGGATCCAGGTATGGGGAAGAGATGTGAGGAGCCAGGTATGGGGAAGGGATGAGAGAAGCCAGGTATGGGGAAGGGATGAGAGGAGCCAGGTATGGGGAAGAGATGTGAGGAGCCAGGTATGGGGAAGGGATGAGAGGAGCCAGGTATGGGGAAGGGATGAGAGAAGCCAGGTATGGGGAAGGGTTGAGAGGAGCCAGGTATGGGGAAGGGATGTGAGGAGCCAGGTATGGGGAAGGGTGAGGAGCCAGGTATGGGGAAGGGTGAGGAGCCAGGTATGGGGAAGGGATGTGAGGAGCCAGGTATGGGGAAGGGATGAGAGGAGCCAGGTATGGGGAAGGGTGAGGAGCCAGGTATGGGGAAGGGATGAGAGGAGCCAGGTATGGGGAAGGGATGAGAGGAGCCAGGTATGGGGAAGGGATGAGAGGAGCCAGGTATGGGGAAGGGATGTGAGGAGCCAGGTATGGGGAAGGGTGAGGAGCCAGGTATGGGGAAGGGTGAGGAGCCAGGTATGGGGAAGGGATGTGAGGAGCCAGGTATGGGGAAGGGATGAGAGGAGCCAGGTATGGGGAAGGGTGAGGAGCCAGGTATGGGGAAGGGATGAGAGGAGCCAGGTATGGGGAAGGGATGAGAGGAGCCAGGTATGGGGAAGGAATGAGAGGAGCCAGGTATGGGGAAGGGTGAGGAGCCAGGTATGGGGAAGGGTGAGGAGCCAGGTATGGGGAAGGGTGAGGAGCCAGGTATGGGGAAGGGATGTGAGGAGCCAGGTATGGGGAAGGGATGAGAGGAGCCAGGTATGGGGAAGGGTGAGGAGCCAGGTATGGGGAAGGGATGAGAGGAGCCAGGTATGGGGAAGGGATGAGAGGAGCCAGGTATGGGGAAGGGATGAGAGGAGCCAGGTATGGGGAAGGGTGAGGAGCCAGGTATGGGGAAGGGTGAGGAGCCAGGTATGGGGAAGGGTGAGGAGCCAGGTATGGGGAAGGGATGTGAGGAGCCAGGTATGGGGAAGGGATGAGAGGAGCCAGGTATGGGGAAGGGTGAGGAGCCAGGTATGGGGAAGGGATGAGAGGAGCCAGGTATGGGGAAGGGATGAGAGGAGCCAGGTATGGGGAAGGGATGAGAGGAGCCAGGTATGGGGAAGGGATGAGAGGAGCCAGGTATGGGGAAGGAGTGAGAGGAGCCAGGTATGGGGAAGGGATGAGAGGAGCCAGGTATGGGGAAGGGATGTGAGGAGCCAGGTATGGGGAAGAGATGTGAGGAGCCAGGTATGGGGAAGGGTTGAGAGGAGCCAGGTATGGGGAAGGGATGAGAGGAGCCAGGTATGGGGAAGGGATGTGAGGAGCCAGGTATGGGGAAGGGATGTGAGGAGCCAGGTATGGGGAAGGGATGTGAGGAGCCAAGTATGGGGAAGGGATGAGAGGAGCCAGGTATGGGGAAGGGATGAGAGGAGCCAGGTATGGGGAAGGGATGAGAGGAGCCAGGTATGGGGAAGGGATGTGAGGAGCCAGGTATGGGGAAGGGATGTGAGGAGCCAAGTATGGGGAAGGGATGTGAGGAGCCAGGTATGGGGAAGGGATGAGAGGAGCCAGGTATGGGGAAGGGATGAGAGGAGCCAGGTATGGGGAAGGGATGAGAGGAGCCAGGTATGGGGAAGGGATGAGAGGAGCCAGGTATGGGGAAGGGGTGAGAGGAGCCAGGTATGGGGAAGGGATGAGAGGAGCCAGGTATGGGGAAGGGATGTGAGGAGCCAGGTATGGGGAAGGGGTGAGAGGAGCCAGGTATGGGGAAGGGTGAGGAGCCAGGTATGGGGAAGAGATGAGAGGAGCCAGGTATGGGGAAGGGATGTGAGGAGCCAGGTATGGGGAAGGGATGAGAGGAGCCAGGTATGGGGAAGGGTGAGGAGCCAGGTATGGGGAAGGGATGAGAGGAGCCAGGTATGGGGAAGGGATGAGAGGAGCCAGGTATGGGGAAGGGATGCGAGGAGCCAGGTATGGGGAAGGGATAAGAGGAGCCAGGTATGGGGAAGGGATGAGAGGAGCCAGGTATGGGGAAGGGATGAGAGGAGCCAGGTATGGGGAAGGGATGAGAGGAGCCAGGTATGGGGAAGGGTTGAGAGGAGCCAGGTATGGGGAAGGGATGAGAGGAGCCAGGTATGGGGAAGGGATGAGAGGAGCCAGGTATGGGGAAGGGTTGAGAGGAGCCAGGTATGGGGAAGGGTGAGGAGCCAGGTATGGGGAAGAGATGTGAGGAGCCAGGTATGGGGAAGGGATGAGAGGAGCCAGGTATGGGGAAGGGATGTGAGGAGCCAGGTATGGGGAAGGGATGTGAGGAGCCAGGTATGGGGAAGGGATGAGAGGAGCCAGGTATGGGGAAGAGATGTGAGGAGCCAGGTATGGGGAAGGGTGAGGAGCCAGGTATGGGGAAGGGATGAGAGGAGCCAGGTATGGGGAAGGGATGTGAGGAGCCAGGTATGGGGAAGGTGAGGAGCCAGGTATGGGGAAGGTAAGGATCCAGGTATGGGGGAGGTGCGGATCCAGGTATGGGGAAGGTATATAAGGATCCAGGTATGGGGAAGGTGCGGATCCAGGTATGGGGAAGGAAAGGAGCCAGGTGTGGGGAAGGGAAGGATCCAGGTATGGGGAAGGTAAGGATCCAGGTATGGGGAAGGTAAGGATCCAGGTATGGGGAAGGTATATAAGGATCCAGGTGTGGCGAAGGTAAGGATCCAGGTGTGGGGAAGGTGAGGATCAAGGTATGGGGAAGGTATATAATGATCAAGGTATGGGAAAGGTAAGGATCCAGGTATGGGGAAGGTAAGGATCCAGGTGTGGGGAAGGGATGGATCCAGGTGTGGGGAAGGTAAGGATCCAGGTGTGGGGAAGGTAAGGATCCAGGCGTGGGGAAGGTAAGGATGCAGGTGTGGGGAAGGGATGGATCCAGGTGTGGGGAAGGGAAGGACCCAGGTGTGGGGAAGGGAAGGATCCAGGTGTGGGGAAGGGATGGATCCAGGTGTGGGGAAGGGAAGGATCCAGGTGTGGGGAAGGGAAGGACCCAGGTGTGGGGAAGGTAAGGATCCAGGTGTGGGGAAGGTAAGGATCCAGGTGTGGGGAAGGGAAGGACCCAGGTAGGGGGAAGGTAAGGATCCAGGTGTGGGGAAGGTAAGGATCCAGGTGTGGGGAAGGTGGGGATCCAGGTGTGGGGAAGGTTAGGATCCAGGTGTGGGGAAGGGAAGGATCCAGGTGTGGGGTAGGTGGGGATCCAGGTGTGGGGAAGGTTAGGATCCAGGTGTGGGGAAGGGAAGGATCCAGGTGTGGGGAAGGTAAGGATCCAGGTATGGGGAGGGTAAGGATCCAGGTGTGGGGAAGGGAAGGATCCAGGTGTGGGGAAGGGAAGGACCCAGGTGTGGGGAAGGTAAGGATCCAGGTAGGGGGAAGGTAAGGATCCAGGTGTGGGGAAGGTAAGGATCCAGGTGTGGGGAAGGGAAGGACCCAGGTGTGGGGAAGGTAAGGATCCAGGTGTGGGGAAGGTAAGGATCCAGGTGTGGGGAAGGGAAGGATCCAGGTGTGGGGAAGGTAAGGATCCAGGTGTGGGGAAGGGATGGATCCAGGTGTGGGGAAGGTAAGGATCCAGGTAGAGAACGATAGGTAAGGATCCAGGTGTGGGGAAGGTAAGGATCCAGGTGTGGGGAAGGGAAGGACCCAGGTGTGGGGAAGGTAAGGATCCAGGTAGGGGGAAGGTAAGGATCCAGGTGTGGGGAAGGTAAGGATCCAGGTGTGGGGAAGGGAAGGACCCAGGTGTGGGGAAGGTAAGGATCCAGGTGTGGGGAAGGGAAGGACCCAGGTGTGGGGAAGAATCCAGGTGTGGGGAAGGTGGGGATCCAGGTGTGGGGAAGGGAAGGATCCAGGTGTGGGGAAGGGAAGGACCCAGGTGTGGGGAAGGGAATGACCCAGGTAGGGGGAAGGTAAGGATCCAGGTGTGGGGAAGGGAAGGATCCAGGTGTGGGGAAGGTGGGAATCCAGGTGTGGGAAGGTAAGGACCCAGGTATGGGGAAGGGAAGGATCCAGGTGTGGGGAAGGTGGGGATCCAGGTGTGGGGAAGGGAAGGATCCAGGTGTGGGGAAGGGAAGGATCCAGGTGTGGGGAAGGAAGGATCCAGGTGTGGGGAAGGTAAGGATCCAGGTATGGGGAAGGTAAGGATCCAGGTGTGGGGAAGGGATGGATCCAGGTGTGGGGAAGGGAAGGACCCAGGTATGGGGAAGGGAAGGTTCCAGGTGTGGGGAAGGTGGGAATCCAGGTGTGGGAAGGTAAGGACCCAGGTATGGGGAAGGGAAGGATCCAGGTGTGGGGAAGGTGGGGATCCAGGTGTGGGGAAGGGAAGGATCCAGGTGTGGGGAAGGGAAGGATCCAGGTGTGGGGAAGGAAGGATCCAGGTGTGGGGAAGGTAAGGATCCAGGTATGGGGAAGGTAAGGATCCAGGTGTGGGGAAGGGATGGATCCAGGTGTGGGGAAGGGAAGGATCCAGGTATGGGGAAGGTAAGGATCCAGGTGTGGGGAAGGGATGGATCCAGGTGTGGGGAGGGGAAGGATCCAGGTGTGGGGAAGGGAAGGATGCAGGTGTGGGGAAGGGAAGGACCCAGGTGTGGGGAAGGGAAGGATCCAGATGTGGGGAAGGGATGGATCCAGGTGTGGGGAAGGGAAGGATCCAGGTGTGGGGAAGGTAAGGATCCAGGTGTGGGGAAGGGAAGGATCCAGGTGTGGGGAAGGGAAGGACCCATGTAGGGGGAAAGTAAGGATCCAGGTGTGGGGAAAGTAAGGATCCAGGTGTGGGGAATGTAAGGATCCAGGTGTGGGGAAGGTAAGGATCCAGGTGTGGGGAAGGTAAGGATCCAGGTGTGGGGAAGGAAGGATCCAGGTGTGGGGAAGGTGGGGATCCAGGTGTGGGGAAGGGAAGGATCCAGGTGTGGGGAAGGTAAGGATCCAGGTATGGGGAAGGGATGGATCCAGGTGTGGGGAAGGTAAGGATCCAGGTGTGGGGAAGGTAAGGATCCAGGTGTGGGGAAGGGAAGGATCCAGGTGTGGGGAAGGTTAGGATCCAGGTGTGGGGAAGGTTAGGATCCAGGTGTGGGGAAGGTAAGGATCCAGGTGTGGGGAAGGTAAGGATCCAGGTGTGGGGAAGGTAAGGATCCAGGTGTGGGGAAGGGAAGGATCCAGGTGTGGGGAAGGTAAGGATCCAGGTATGGGGAAGGTTAGGATCCAGGTGTGGGGAAGGTTAGGATCCAGGTGTGGGGAAGGTTAGGATCCAGGTGTGGGGAAGGTAAGGATACAGGTGTGGGGAAGGGATGGATCCAGGTGTGGGGAAGGGAAGGACCCAGGTATGGGGAAGGGAAGGATTCAGGTGTGGGGAAGGTGGGAATCCAGGTGTGGGAAGGTAAGGACCCAGGTATGGGGAAGGGAAGGATCCAGGTGTGGGGAAGGTGGGAATCCAGGTGTGGGGAAGGGAAGGACCCAGGTAGGGGGAAGGTAAGGATCCAGGTGTGGGGAGGGGAAGGATCCAGGTGTGGGGAAGGGAAGGATCCAGGTGTGGTGAAGGGAAGGACCCAGGTGTGGGGAAGGGAAGGATCCAGGTGTGGGGAAGGTGGGAATCCAGGTGTGGGGAAGAGAAGGACCCAGGTGTGGGGAAGGTAAGGATCCAGGTGTGGGGAAGGTGGGGATCTAGGTAGGTGGAAGGTGGGAATCCAGGTGTGGGGAAGGTGGGGATCCAGGTGTGGGGAAGGGAAGGACCCAGGTGTGGGGAGGGGAAGGATCCAGGTGTGGGGAAGGGAAGGATCCAGGTGTGGGGAAGGGAAGGATCCAGGTGTGGGGAAGGGAAGGATCCAGGTGTGGTGAAGGGAAGGACCCAGGTGTGGGGAAGGTAAGGATCCAGGTGTGGGGAAGGGAAGGATCCAGGTGTGGGGAAGGGAAGGATCCAGGTGTGGTGAAGGGAAGGACCCAGGTGTGGGGAAGGTAAGGATCCAGGTGTGGGGAAGGTAAGGATCCTGGTGTGGGGAAGGTGGGAATCCAGGTGTGGGGAAGGTAAGGATCCAGGTGTGGGGAAGGTAAGGACCCAGGTAGGTGGAAGGTAAGGACCCAGGTAGGTGGAAGGTAAGGATCCAGGTGTGGGGAAGGGAAGGATCCAGGTGTGGGGAAGGGAAGGACCCAGGTATGGGGAAGGGAAGTCCCGGAGCCTTACCGAATCTGCTGTGGTCCTGCCGGGTTCCGTGGACAGTCCCGTTGGGGAAGATCTCCAGGTGGAATCCGGTCCGGCAGTAAAGTTGTCTCCTCCGGAGGATTCCCTTCAGATGGGCGAAATCTGTTGGGGTTCCCCTCTGTAGGCGCCCCTCGATCTGCCCGAGCCTCTCATTCAGGAATCCGGGGGAGTCGGCGAGGGCCACATTCCCATAAGAAGAGGAGAAGCCGTGTAAGTCCAGATCCAGAGAAGCGAGGAACCCCCCGACCTCCGCCATGTCCTCGGGGGGTGCAGTGCGGGGGAGGGGAGGGCAGTGCGGCACTTGTAGTACTTAGAGGACCATGGAGGGGGAGCGGCGGCGTGCAGTCCCTCTGTGCAGCCCCCGAGCCCTGTGCAGGGATCTCCTCCGGCTGGTCATAGCTGAGAGTGTGTGATGGGGAGAGGGAAAGTCACTTTATATACTCCCCCCCCCCTACATTATACAAGCCACGCCTCATTATTATCACCCCCCCCCACATTATACAAGCCACGCCTCTTTATTATCACCCCCCCCCGCACATTATACAAGCCACGCCTCATTATTATCACCCCCTCCCCACTTCATTATTATCACCCCCTCCCCATCTCATTATTACCCCCCTCCCTCGTTATTATCACCCCCCCTCCCCATCTCATTATACAAGCCACGCCTCATTATCACCCCCCCCCCATCTCATTATTACCCCCCCCCCATCTCATTATTACCCCCCTCCCTCCTTCTCTATCTGAGGGCAGCGGAGCCGGTGGCAAGGAGCGGAGAGAGCAGCACCCTGCGGGACGGACCTGTGCCTGGAGACTGGAGGGGGACACGGACCTGTGCCTGGAGACTGGAGGGGGGGGGGGGGACGGACCTGTGCCTGGAGACTGGAGGGGGGGGGGGGACACGGACCTGTGCCTGGAGACTGGAGGGGGGGGGGACACGGACCTGTGCCTGGAGACTGGAGGGGGAGGGGGACACGGACCTGTGCCTGGAGACTGGAGGGGGGGGGGGGACACGGACCTGTGCCTGGAGACTGGAGGGGGACACGGACCTGTGCCTGGAGACTGGAGGGGGGGGGGGACACGGACCTGTGCCTGGAGACTGGAGGGGGACACGGACCTGTGCCTGGAGACTGGAGGGGGGGGGGGGACACAGACCCGTGCCTGGAGACTGGAGGGGGACACGGACCTGTGCCTGGAGACTGGAGGGGGGGGGGGGGCACAGACCCGTGCCTGGAGACTGGAGGGGGACACGGACCTGTGCCTGGAGACTGGAGGGGGGGGGGGGGACACAGACCCGTGCCTGGAGACTGGAGGGGGGACACGGACCTGTGCCTGGAGGGGGACACGGACCTGTGCCTGGAGACTGGAGGGGGGGACACGGACCTGTGCCTGGAGGGGGACACGGACCTGTGACTGGAGGGGGGGACACGGACCTGTGCCTGGAGACTGGAGGGGGGGGGGACATCGGAGGAAAGTCTCTCTTGAAAACTGATCCGGGATTTTATGGCGATATATGAGACCCCCGGAGCTCCGTCCGCCTTTTCATGTTCACAACAGGTGCCCCCCCCCATTTCCCATCCCCCCCTCACCTCTCCCACCTCCCGCACCAAACCTCAGCTGTTAGGGGACCACTAAGGAGGCACCGCTGGAGTCCAGGAGGGACAACCTCAGGGGGGGGGGGGGTAACAATCTGAGACTGGTAATGTGTGGGGGGGGGGGGCATTTCAGAAAATTTAAATCCAAGCAGTTCTTCATTTACAAATATAAAATCTCGGGAGATTGTTGGGTGATTATTAATCTCGGGAGATTGTTGGGAGATTATTAATCTCGGGAGATTGTTGGGAGATTATTAATCTCGGGAGATTGTTGGGTGATTATTAATCTCGGGAGATTGTTGGGTGAATATTAATCTCAGGAGATTGTTGGGTGATTATTAATCTCAGGAGATTGTCGGGAGATTATTAATCTCGGGAGATTGTCGGGTGATTATTAATCTCAGGAGATTGTTGGGTGATTATTAATCTCGGGAGATTGTTGGGTGATTATTAATCTCGGGAGATTGTTGGGTGATTATTAATCTCGGGAGATTGTTGGGTGATTATTAATCTCGGGAGATTGTTGGGAGATTATTAATCTCGGGAGATTGTTGGGTGATTATTAATCTCGGGAGATTGTTGGGTGATTATTAATCTCGGGAGATTGTTGGGAGATTATTAATCTCAGGAGATTGTTGGGAGATTATTAATCTCGGGAGATTGTTGGGAGATTATTAATCTCGGGAGATTGTTGGGTGATTATTATTCTTGGGAGATTGTTGGGTGATTATTAATCTTGGGAGATTGTTGGATGATTATTAATCTTGGGAGATTGTTGGGAGATTATTAATCTCGGGAGATTGTTGGGTGATTATTAATCTCGGGAGATTGTTGGATGATTATTAATCTCGGGAGATTGTTGGGTGATTATTAATCTCGGGAGATTGTTGGGAGATTATTAATCTCGGGAGATTGTTGGGAGATTATTAATCTCGGGAGATTGTTGAGAGATTATTAATCTCGGGAGATTGTTGGGTGATTATTAATCTCAGGAGATTGTTGAGAGATTATTAATCTCGGGAGATTGTTGGGAGATTATTAATCTCGGGAGATTGTTGGGAGATTATTAATCTCAGGAGATTGTTGGGTGATTATTAATCTCGGGAGATTGTTGGGTGATTATTAATCTCGGGAGATTGTTGGGTGATTATTAATCTCGGGAGATTGTTGGGAGATTATTAATCTCGGGAGATTGTTGGATGATTATTAATCTCGGGAGATTGTTGGGTGATTATTAATCTCGGGAGATTGTTGGATGATTATTAATCTCGGGAGATTGTCGGGTGATTATTAATATCGGGAGATTGTCGGGTGATTATTAATATCGGGAGATTGTTGGGAGATTATTAATCTCGGGAGATTGTTGGGTGATTATTAATCTCGGGAGATTGTTGGGAGATTATTAATCTTGGGAGATTGTTGGGAGATTATTAATCTCAGGAGATTGTTGGGTGATTATAAATATCGGGAGATTGTTGGGAGATTATTAATCTCGGGAGATTGTTGGGTGATTATTAATCTCGGGAGATTGTTGGGAGATTATTAAACTCGGGAGATTGTCGGGAGATTGTTGGGTGATTATTAATCTCGGGAGATTGTTGGGTGATTATTAATCTCGGGAGATTGTTGGGTGATTATTAATCTCAGGAGATTGTTGGGAGATTATTAATCTCGGGAGATTGTTGGGTGATTATTAATCTCGGGAGATTGTTGGGAGATTATTAATCTCGGGAGATTGTTGGGTGATTATTAATCTCGGGAGATTGTTGGGTGATTATTAATCTCGGGAGATTGTTGGGAGATTATTAATCTCGGGAGATTGTTGGGAGATTATTAATCTCGGGAGATTGTTGGGAGATTATTAATCTCGGGAGATTGTTGGGTGATTATTAATCTCGGGAGATTGTTGGGTGATTATTAATCTCAGGAGATTGTTGGGTGATTATTAATCTCGGGAGATTGTTGGGTGATTATTATTCTCGGGAGATTGTTGGATGATTATTAATCTCGGGAGATTGTTGGGAGATTATTAATCTCAGGAGATTGTTGGGAGATTATTAATCTCGGGAGATTGTTGGGTGATTATTAATCTCTGGAGATTGTTGGGTGATTATTAATCTCGGGAGATTGTTGGATGATTATTAATCTCGGGAGATTGTTGGGAGATTATTAATCTCGGGAGATTGTTGGGAGATTATTAATCTCGGGAGATTGTTGGGAGATTATTAATATCGGGAGATTGTTGGGAGATTATTAATCTCGGGAGATTGTTGGGTGATTATTAATCTCAGGAGATTGTTGGGTGATTATTAATCTCGGGAGATTGTTGGGAGATTATTAATCTCGGGAGATTGTTGGGTGATTATTAATCTCGGGAGATTGTTGGGTGATTATTAATCTCGGGAGATTGTTGGGTGATTATTAATCTCTGGAGATTGTTGGGTGATTATTAATCTCGGGAGATTGTTGGATGATTATTAATCTCGGGAGATTGTTGGGTGATTATTAATCTTGGGAGATTGTTGGGAGATTATAAATCTCGGGAGATTGTTGGGTGATTATTAATCTCGGGAGATTGTTGGGTGATTATTAATCTCGGGAGATTGTTGGGTGATTATTAATCTCGGGAGATTGTTGGGTGATTATTAATCTCGGGAGATTGTAGGGTGATTATTAATCTCGGGAGATTGTCGGGTGATTATAAATATCGGGAGATTGTTGGGAGATTATTAATCTCGGGAGATTGTTGGGAGATTATTAATCTCGGGAGATTGTTTGGATGATTATTAATCTCAGGAGATTGTTGGGAGATTATTAATCTCGGGAGATTGTTTGGATGATTATTAATCTCGGGAGATTGTTGGGTGATTATTAATCTCTGGAGATTGTCGGGAGATTATTAATCTCGGGAAATTGTTGGGTGATTATTAATCTCGGGAGATTGTTGGGTGATTATTAATCTCGGGAGATTGTTGGGAGATTATTAATCTCGGGAGATTGTTGGGAGATTATTAATCTCGGGAGATTGTTGGGAGATTATTAATCTCGGGAGATTGTAGTGTGATTATTAATCTCGGGAGATTGTTGGGAGATTATTAATCTCAGGAGATTGTTGGGAGATTATTAATATCGGGAGATTGTTGGGTGATTATTAATCTCGGGAGATTGTTGGGTGATTATTAATCTCGGGAGATTGTTGGGTGATTATTAATCTCGGGAGATTGTTGGGTGATTATTAATCTCGGGAGATTGTTGGATGATTATTAATCTCGGGAGATTGTTGGGTGATTATTAATCTCGGGAGATTGTTGGGTGATTATTAATCTCGGGAGATTGTTGGGAGATTATTAATCTCGGGAGATTGTTGGATGATTATTAATCTCGGGAGATTGTTGGGTGATTATTAATCTCGGGAGATTGTTGGATGATTATTAATCTCGGGAGATTGTCGGGTGATTATTAATATCGGGAGATTGTCGGGTGATTATTAATATCGGGAGATTGTTGGGAGATTATTAATCTCGGGAGATTGTTGGGTGATTATTAATCTCGGGAGATTGTTGGGAGATTATTAATCTTGGGAGATTGTTGGGAGATTATTAATCTCAGGAGATTGTTGGGTGATTATAAATATCGGGAGATTGTTGGGAGATTATTAATCTCGGGAGATTGTTGGGTGATTATTAATCTCGGGAGATTGTTGGGAGATTATTAAACTCGGGAGATTGTCGGGAGATTATTAATCTCGGGAGATTGTTGGGTGATTATTAATCTCAGGAGATTGTTGGGAGATTATTAATCTCGGGAGATTGTTGGGTGATTATTAATCTCGGGAGATTGTTGGGTGATTATTAATCTCGGGAGATTGTTGGGAGATTGATTATTAATCTCGGGAGATTGTTGGGTGATTATTAATCTCGGGAGATTGTTGGGTGATTATTAATCTCAGGAGATTGTTGGGAGATTATTAATCTCGGGAGATTGTTGGATGATTATTAATATTGGGAGATTGTTGGGAGATTATTAATCTCGGGAGATTGTTGGGTGATTATTAATCTCAGGAGATTGTTGGGTGATTATTAATCTCTGGAGATTGTTGGGAGATTATTAATCTCGGGAGATTGTTGGGTGATTATTAATATTGGGAGATTGTTGGGTGATTATTAATATCGGGAGATTGTTGGGAGATTATTAATCTCGGGAGATTGTTGGGTGATTATTAATCTCGGGAGATTGTTGGATGATTATTAATCTCAGGAGATTGTTGGGTGATTATTAATCTCTGGAGATTGTTAGGTGATTATTAATCTCGGGAGATTGTTGGGTGATTATTAATCTCGGGAGATTGTTGGGAGATTATTAATCTCGGGAGATTGTTGGGAGATTATTAATCTCGGGAGATTGTTGGGTGATTATTAATCTCGGGAGATTGTTGGGAGATTATTAATCTCGGGAGATTGTTGGGTGATTATTAATCTCAGGAGATTGTTGGGTGATTATTAATCTCTGGAGATTGTTAGGTGATTACTAATCTCGGGAGATTGTTGGGTGATTATTAATCTCGGGAGATTGTTGGGTGATTATTAATCTCGGGAGATTGTTGGGTGATTATTAATCTCGGGAGATTGTTGGGTGATTATTAATCTCGGGAGATTGTTGGGTGATTATTAATCTCGGGAGATTGTTGGGAGATTATTAATCTCGGGAGATTGTTGGGAGATTATTAATCTCGGGAGATTGTTGGGTGATTATTAATCTCTGGAGATTGTTGGGTGATTATTAATCTCTGGAGATTGTTGGGAGATTATTAATTTCGGGAGATTGTTGGGTGATTATTAATTTCGGGAGATTGTTGGGTGATTATTAATCTCGGGAGATTGTTGGGTGATTATTAATCTCGGGAGATTGTTGGGTGATTATTAATCTCGGGAGATTGTAGGGTGATTATTAATCTCGGGAGATTGTCGGGTGATTATAAATATCGGGAGATTGTTGGGAGATTATTAATCTCGGGAGATTGTTGGGAGATTATTAATCTCGGGAGATTGTTTGGATGATTATTAATCTCAGGAGATTGTTGGGAGATTATTAATCTCGGGAGATTGTTTGGATGATTATTAATCTCGGGAGATTGTTGGGAGATTATTAATCTCGGGAGATTGTTGGGTGATTATTAATCTCGGGAGATTGTTGGGTGATTATTAATCTCGGGAGATTGTTGGGAGATTATTAATCTCGGGAGATTGTTGGGTGATTATTAATCTCTGGAGATTGTTGGGAGATTATTAATCTCTGGAGATTGTTGGGAGATTATTAATCTCGGGAGATTGTTGGGTGATTATTAATCTCGGGAGATTGTTGGATGATTATTAATCTCGGGAGATTGTTGGGAGATTAATAATCTCGGGAGATTGTTGGGAGATTAATAATCTCGGGAGATTGTTGGGAGATTATTAATCTCGGGAGATTGTTGGGTGATTATTAATATTGGGAGATTGTTGGGTGATTATTAATCTCGGGAGATTGTTGGGTGATTATTAATCTCAGGAGATTGTTGGGTGATTATAAATATCGGGAGATTGTTGGGAGATTATTAATCTCGGGAGATTGTTGGGAGATTATTAATCTCGGGAGATTGTTGGGTGATTATTAATCTCGGGAGATTGTTGGGTGATTATTAATCTCGGGAGATTGTTGGGTGATTATAAATATCGGGAGATTGTTGGGTGATTATTAATCTCGGGAGATTGATTATTAATCTCGGGAGATTGTTGGGTGATTATTAATCTCGGGAGATTGATTATTAATCTCGGGAGATTGTTGGGTGATTATTAATCTCGGGAGATTGTTGGGTGATGATTAATCTCGGGAGATTGTCGGGAGATTATTAATCTCGGGAGATTGTTGGGTGATTATTAATCTCGGGAGATTGTCGGGTGATTATTAATCTCGGGAGATTGTTGGGTGATTATTAATCTCGGGAGATTGTTGGGTGATTATTAATCTCTGGAGATTGTTGGGAGATTATTAATCTCGGGAGATTGTTGGGTGATTATTAATCTCGGGAGATTGTTGGGAGATTATTAATATCGGGAGATTGTTGGGAGATTATTAATCTCGGGAGATTGTTGGATGATTATTAATCTCGGGAGATTGTTGGGTGATTATTAATCTCGGGAGATTGTTGGGAGATTATTAATCTCGGGAGATTGTTGGGTGATTATTAATCTCGGGAGATTGTTGGGTGATTATTAATCTCGGGAGATTGTTGGGAGATTATTAATCTCGGGAGATTGTTGGGTGATTATTAATCTCTGGAGATTGTTGGGAGATTATTAATCTCGGGAGATTGTTGGGTGATTATTAATCTCGGGAGATTGTTGGGAGATTATTAATCTCGGGAGATTGTTGGGTGATTATTAATATTGGGAGATTGTTGGGAGATTAATAATCTCGGGAGATTGTTGGGTGATTATTAATCTCGGGAGATTGTTGGGAGATTATTAATCTAGGGAGATTGTTGGGTGATTATTAATATTGGGAGATTGTTGGGTGATTATTAATCTCGGGAGATTGTTGGGTGATTATTAATCTCAGGAGATTGTTGGGTGATTATAAATATCGGGAGATTGTTGGGAGATTATTAATCTCGGGAGATTGTTGGGAGATTATTAATCTCGGGAGATTGTTGGGTGATTATTAATCTCGGGAGATTGTTGGGTGATTATTAATCTCGGGAGATTGTTGGGTGATTATAAATATCGGGAGATTGTTGGGTGATTATTAATCTCGGGAGATTGATTATTAATCTCGGGAGATTGTTGGGTGATTATTAATCTCGGGAGATTGATTATTAATCTCGGGAGATTGTTGGGTGATTATTAATCTCGGGAGATTGTTGGGTGATGATTAATCTCGGGAGATTGTCGGGAGATTATTAATCTCGGGAGATTGTTGGGTGATTATTAATCTCGGGAGATTGTCGGGTGATTATTAATCTCGGGAGATTGTTGGGTGATTATTAATCTCGGGAGATTGTTGGGTGATTATTAATCTCTGGAGATTGTTGGGAGATTATTAATCTCGGGAGATTGTTGGGTGATTATTAATCTCGGGAGATTGTTGGGAGATTATTAAT
Source organism: Rana temporaria (assembly GCF_905171775.1). Taxonomy (NCBI): domain Eukaryota; kingdom Metazoa; phylum Chordata; class Amphibia; order Anura; family Ranidae; genus Rana; species Rana temporaria. The sequence continues at coordinate 324,985 of NW_024404477.1, forward strand.
ATCGGGAGATTGTTGGGAGATTATTAATCTCGGGAGATTGTTGGATGATTATTAATCTCGGGAGATTGTTGGGTGATTATTAATCTCGGGAGATTGTTGAGAGATTATTAATCTCGGGAGATTGTTGGGTGATTATTAATCTCGGGAGATTGTTGGGAGATTATTAATCTCAGGAGATTGTTGGGAGATTATTAATCTCGGGAGATTGTCGGGTGATTAATCTCGGGAGATTGTTGGGAGATTATTAATCTCGGGAGATTGTTGGGAGATTATTAATCTCAGGAGATTGTTGGGTGATTATTAATCTCGGGAGATTGTTGGGTGATTATTAATCTCGGGAGATTGTTGAGAGATTATTAATCTCGGGAGATTGTTGGGTGATTATTAATCTCAGGAGATTGTTGGGAGATTATTAATCTCGGGAGATTGTTGGGTGATTATTAATCTCGGGAGCTTGTTGGATGATTATTAATCTCAGGAGATTGTAGGGTGATTATTAATCTCGGGAGATTGTTGGGTGATTATTAATCTCGGGAGATTGTTGGGTGATTATTAATCTCGGGAGATTGTCGGGTGATTAATCTCGGGAGATTGTTGGGAGATTATTAATCTCGGGAGATTGTTGGGAGATTATTAATCTCAGGAGATTGTTGGGTGATTATTAATCTCGGGAGATTGTTGGGTGATTATTAATCTCGGGAGATTGTTGAGAGATTATTAATCTCGGGAGATTGTTGGGTGATTATTAATCTCAGGAGATTGTTGGGAGATTATTAATCTCGGGAGATTGTTGGGTGATTATTAATCTCGGGAGCTTGTTGGATGATTATTAATCTCGGGAGATTGTAGGGTGATTATTAATCTCGGGAGATTGTTGGGTGATTATTAATCTCGGGAGATTGTTGGGTGATTATTAATCTCGGGAGATTGTTGGGAGATTATTAATCTCAGGAGATTGTTGGGTGATTATTAATCTCGGGAGATTGTTGGGTGATTATTAATCTCGGGAGATTGTTGAGAGATTATTAATCTCGGGAGATTGTTGGGAGATTATTAATCTCGGGAGATTGTTGGGTGATTATTAATCTCGGGAGATTGTTGGGTGATTATTAATCTCGGGAGATTGTTGGGAGATTATTAATCTCTGGAGATTGTTGGGTGATTATTAATCTTGGGAGATTGTTGAGAGATTATTAATCTTGGGAGATTGTTGGGTGATTATTAATCTCGGGAGATTGTTGGGTGATTATTAATCTTGGGAGATTGTTGAGAGATTATTAATCTCGGGAGATTGTTGGGTGATTATTAATCTCTGGAGATTGTTGGGAGATTATTAATCTCTGGAGATTGTTGGGTGATTATTAATCTCGGGAGATTGTTGGATGATTATTAATCTCGGGAGATTGTTGGGTGATTATTAATCTCGGGAGATTGTTGGGTGATTATTAATCTCGGGAGATTGTTGGGTGATTATTAATCTCGGGAGATTGTTGGGTGATTATTATTCTCGGGAGATTGTTGGATGATTATTAATCTCGGGAGATTGTTGGGTGATTATTAATCTCGGGAGATTGTTGGGTGATTATTAATCTAGGGAGATTGTTGGGTGATTATTAATCTCGGGAGATTGTTGGGTGATTATTAATCTCGGGAGATTGTTGGATGATTATTAATCTCGGGAGATTGTTGGGAGATTATTAATCTCGGGAGATTGTTGGGAGATTATTAATCTCGGGAGATTGTTGGGTGATTATTAATATCAGGAGATTGTTGGGAGATTATTAATCTTGGGAGATTGTTGGGAGATTATTAATCTTGGGAGATTGTTGGGTGATTATTAATCTCGGGAGATTGTTGGGAGATTATTAATCTCGGGAGATTGTTGGGTGATTATTAATCTCAGGAGATTGTTGGGTGATTATTAATATCGGGAGATTGTTGGGTGATTATTAATCTCGGGAGATTGTTGGATGATTATTAATCTCGGGAGATTGTTGGATGATTATTAATCTCGGGAGATTTTTGGGTGATTATTAATCTCTGGAGATTGTTGGGTGATTATTAATCTCAGGAGATTGTTGGGTGATTATTAATCTCAGGAGATTGTTGGGTGATTATTAATATCAGGAGATTGTTGGGAGATTATTAATCTCGGGAGATTGTTGGGTGATTATTAATCTCAGGAGATTGTTGGGTGATTATTAATCTCTGGAGATTGTTGGGTGATTATTAATCTCGGGAGATTGTTGGGTGATTATTAATCTCGGGAGATTGTTGGGAGATTATTAATCTCGGGAGATTGTTGGGTGATTATTAATCTCGGGAGATTGTTGGGTGATTATTAATCTCGGGAGATTGTTGGATGATTATTAATCTCAGGAGATTGTTGGGTGATTATTAATCTCAGGAGATTGTTGGATGATTATTAATCTCGGGAGATTGTTGGGAGATTATTAATCTCGGGAGATTGTTGGGTGATTATTAATCTCGGGAGATTGTTGGGAGATTATTAATCTTGGGAGATTGTTGGGTGATTATTAATCTCGGGAGATTGTTGGGTGATTATTAATCTCTGGAGATTGTTGGATGATTATTAATCTCGGGAGATTGTTGGGTGATTATTAATCTCGGGAGATTGTTGGGTGATTATTAATCTCGGGAGATTGTTGGGTGATTATTAATCTCAGGAGATTGTTGGGAGATTATTAATCTCGGGAGATTGTAGGGTGATTATTAATCTCTGGAGATTGTTGGATGATTATTAATCTCGGGAGATTGTTGGGTGATTATTAATCTCGGGAGATTGTTGGGTGATTATTAATCTCGGGAGATTGTTGGGTGATTATTAATCTCGGGAGATTGTTGGGTGATTATTAATCTTGGGAGATTGTTGGATGATTATTAATCTTGGGAGATTGTTGGGAGATTATTAATCTCGGGAGATTGTTGGGAGATTATTAATCTCGGGAGATTGTTGGGAGATTATTAATCTCGGGAGATTGTTGGGAGATTATTAATCTCGGGAGATTGTTGGATGATTATTAATCTCGGGAGATTGTTGGGTGATTATTAATCTCAGGAGATTGTTGGGAGATTATTAATCTCGGGAGATTGTAGGGTGATTATTAATCTCGGGAGATTGTTGGGATATTATTAATCTCGGGAGATTGTAGGGTGATTATTAATCTCGGGAGATTGTTGGGAGATTATTAATCTCGGGAGATTGTTGGGAGATTATTAATCTCGGGAGATTGTTGGGTGATTATTAATCTCGGGAGATTGTTTGGATGATTATTAATCTCGCGAGATTGTTGGGAGATTATTAATCTCGGGAGATTGTTGGGTGATTATTAATCTCGGGAGATTGTTGGATGATTATTAATCTCAGGAGATTGTTGGGTGATTATTAATCTCGGGAGATTGTTGGGAGATTATTAATCTCGGGAGATTGTTGGGAGATTATTAATCTCGGGAGATTGTTGGGAGATTATTAATCTCGCGAGATTGTTGGGAGATTATTAATCTCGGGAGATTGTTGGGTGATTATTAATCTCGGGAGATTGTTGGATGATTATTAATCTCGGGAGATTGTTGGGTGATTATTAATCTCGGGAGATTATTAATCTCGGGAGATTGTTGGGTGATTATTAATCTCGGGAGATTGTTGGATGATTATTAATCTCGGGAGATTGTTGGGTGATTATTAATCTCAGGAGATTGTTAGGTGATTATTAATCTCGGGAGATTGTTGGGAGATTATTAATCTCGGGAGATTGTTGGGAGATTACTAATCTCGGGAGATTGTTGGGTGATTATTAATCTCGGGAGATTGTTGGGAGATTATTAATCTCGGGAGATTGTTGGGTGATTATTAATCTCGGGAGATTGTTGGGTGATTATTAATCTCGGGAGATTGTTGGATGATTATTAATCTCGGGAGATTGTTGGGTGATTATTAATCTCAGGAGATTGTTAGGTGATTATTAATCTCGGGAGATTGTTGGGAGATTATTAATCTCTGGAGATTGTTGGGTGATTATTAATCTCGGGAGATTGTTGGGTGATTATTAATCTCTGGAGATTGTTGGGTGATTATTAATCTCGGGAGATTGTTGGGTGATTATTAATCTCGGGAGATTGTTGGATGATTATTAATCTCGGGAGGTTGTTGGGTGATTATTAATCTCAGGAGATTGTTGGGTGATTATTAATCTCAGGAGATTTTTGGGTGATTATTAATCTCGGGAGATTGTTGGGTGATTATTAATCTCGGGAGATTGTTGGGAGATTATTAATCTCGGGAGATTGTTGGGTGATTATTAATCTCGGGAGATTGTTGGGTGATTATTAATCTCGGGAGATTGTTGGGTGATTATTAATCTCGGGAGATTGTTGGGTGATTATTAATCTCGGGAGATTGTTGGGTGATTATTAATCATATTGGTGTAATCCTACATTCCATCCAGCAGGTGTTGGTACCGGTCCCAGGCTTGGAGGTCTCCGGTGCTCCTCAACTCGTCTGTCTGCACTCCGGGTGCATTCAGGTGCCAAAAGTAGAGTGGAAAGTGAGGGGCGGGGATGTAGGGGGAGGAATCTGAAGGGTGTGGAGCGACCCCCTGAGACACTTCAATACAAAAAGAAACATTTTACCTGATGTGTAACTTCACATTATTCCAGTACAATGTGGGGGAGGAATGGGGGCTTATACGATTGGGGTTATTATGCTGGCAATTTATACTGTAGGGCAGCCCTCAAAATTTCCACTTGCCTGCTCGCTTTTGGCCTTTGATTCAGGAAAGTTGTCCTGTCCCCTTAGCAGGAAAACACCCCTAAAGAAGAATGTTTCCACCTCCATGTATGATGATGGGGGATGGTGTTCTCCATGTATGACGGTGGGGGTTGGTGTTCTCCATGTATGATGGTGGGGGATGGTGTTCTCCATGTATCATGGTGGGGGATGGTGTTCTCCATGTATGATGGTGGGGGATGGTGTTCTCCATGTATGATGGTGGGGGATGGTGTTCTCCATGTATGACGGTGGGGGGATGGTGTTCTCCATGTATGACGGTGGGGGATGGTGTTCTCCATGTATGACGGTGGGGGACGGTGTTCTCCAAGTATGATGGTGGGGGATGGTGTTCTCCATGTATGACGGTGGGGGATGGTGTTCTCCATGTATGACGGTGGGAGATGGTGTTCTCCATGGATGACGGTGGGGGATGGTGTTCTCCATGTATGATGGTTGGGGATGGTGTTCTCCATGTATGACGGTGGGGGATGGTGTTCTCCATGTATGACGGTGGGGGATGGTGTTCTCCATGTATGATGGTGGGGGATGGTGTTCTCCATGTATGACGGTGGGGGATGGTGTTCTCCATGTATGACGGTGGGGGATGGTGTTCTCCATGTATGATGGTGGGGGATGGTGTTCTCCATGTATGATGGTGGGGGATGGTGTTCTCCATGTATGACAGTGGGGGATGGTGTTTTCTATGGATGACGGCGGGGGATGGGGTTCTCCATGTATGATGGTGGGGATGGTGTTCTCCATGTATGACGGTGGGGGACGGTGTTCTCCAAGTATGATGGTGGGGGATGGGGTTCTCCATGTATGATGGTGGGGGGGTGGTGTTCTTGGGGTCATAGGCAGCATTCCTCCTCCTCCAAACACGAGTTAAGTTGATACCAAAGAGCTCTATTTTGGTCTCCTCTGATCACAACACTTTCCCCCAGTTCTCCTCGGAATCATTCAGATCTTCATTATCAGACATCAGACGGGCTGTCATGTGATTTCCTGAGCAGGGGGACCTTGCGGGGGCTGCAGGATTTCAGTACTTCCGGGTGTAGCGTGTTACTGATTGTTTTCTTGGTGACGATGGTCCCGGCTGAGATCAGTGACAAGATCCTCCTGTGTAGTTCTGGGTGGATTCCTCACTGTTCTCATGATCATTGAACCTCCACGAGGTGAGATCTTGTATGGAGCCCCAGACTGAGTAGGGTTGTCACCTCACCCCTTTAAACCTGATCACCTCTTTATCCTCATTAATGTTTGGTTAGTTCAATATCCTCACCTCTTTGGGGACCAAAGAATTCAAGTGGGGGGAAAATGTAGCCATGAAGTACACAGGTTCTGAGGCTGATTAAGGTGGAGATTAAACTCACTTGGTGCCTCATCTGCATTAAATCAGAACCCGTGTAATTCATATGTGATCGGGTTTATAGGAATGAGGTGGCAACCCTAATGCCGCGTACACACGATCGGTCCATCCGATGAGAACGGACCGATGGACCGTTTTCATCGGTTAACCGATGAAGCTGACTGATGGTCCGTCGCGCCTACACACCATCGGTTAAAAAAACGATTGTGTCAGAACGCGGTGACATAAAACACAACGACGTGCTGAAAAAAATGAAGTTCAGTGCTTCCAAGCATGCGTCGACTTGATTCTGAGCATGCGTGGATTTGAAACCGATGCTTGTGCCTACTAACGATCGTTTTTTTTCCCATCGGTTAGGAATCCATCTGTTAAATTTAAAACAAGATTGCTTTTTTTTAACCTATGGATAAATAATCGATGGGGCCCACACACGATAGTTTTTGACCGATGAAACGGTCCATCAGACCATTCTCATCGGTTTAACCGATCGTGTGTATGCGGCATAAGACCAAGGAGAGTCACAGTTATTTTGGGTTTCTTCCATTTCTGAAAAATCCCACCAGCTGTTGTCTCCTCTCACCGAGCTGCTTGGCGAGGGTCTTGTAGCCCATTCCAGCCTTGTGTAGATCTCCGATCTTCTCCCCGACATCCTTGGACAGATCTTTGGTCTTGGCCATGGTGATGAGATAGGAATCTGATTGGTTGATTGCTTCCGTGGACGGGTGTCTTTTGTTCAAATATTATTATTGACATTTTAAACATATACATATTCAAATAAATCGAAATAAATAAATACATATGGAAAAACCAAGGAAATAGTTCAACTTTAAAGTTATCTGCATGACACAAATATTACAGTCTTAAAGAAGAAACCTAAAATCTGTATTTAGGAAATGTTTTATACCGGACGTTAAATGAAGGTTCAATACAAATAAAGATAATGGGTGGGGGAGAGGATTATAAAGAGTGGAGACAACGGAATAAAGCAACACCTCGGCATTCATTAAAAGTTGAAATTCAGCAGAATTTTTAAAATGTAACCAGCAAGCCAATTTTACATAAAAATGTTAGGAGATTCCTTGGATTGTTGAATTAAATCTTCCATTTTAGCCATGTGTCTTATCCTTTTTAACCAATCAGAAATACTAGGGGGTGAAGTTTGTTTCCATTTAATTGGTATACAAAGTTTAGCGCCATTGATGAGGTCTAATACAATTGATTTCTTGTATGTCGGATGAGTGATGCAATAGATATTGGGCGGCTTTAAAATTAGGTGAATATGATGTAATGAGTGAAATTAATCGATGGACTTCTTTCCAAAAAGGTTGTAAGCGATCACAATTCCACCATATGTGAAGGAGTGTACCTCGTGCAGATTCACAGCGCCAACATAAAGGCGTTATATTCGGATTACATTTGTGGATTATATACTCGGGGTTTTATACCATCTGCAGGATCATTTATAGCCGTTTTCCTAAAGTCAACACATTTCAGGAACCTTTATGGATGTGATGGGAGATATGTTTCCAATCTTCTTGGGAGAGAGGAATATTAAGGTCTGTTTCCCATTTTTGGTTAGTTGTATCGTTTTTGGTGTCAAATGTTGAGAAAAACAGGGGGCGTGAATGGACGAGATTAAATGTCTTTGAGGCATAAAATTTCAAAGAGAGTTTTAAGTCTAAACCAGTTGGAATGTAATCTGGGATTACATAGGAAACGACTTATTTGAATATAATCAGATGAGGAAATATTACTGTCAGGATGATTAAAGCGGAACTCCACCCTAAAGTGGAACTCCCGCTGATCGGATCCCTCCCCCCTCCGGTGTCACATTTGACACCTTTTAGGGGGGAGGGGGGTGCAGATACTTGTCTAAAGACAGGTATTTGCACCCACTTCCGGCCACAGTCTGCGGGTAGGACGTCACCTCCCTTCCCTCCCCGTTTTGCTCTGGGAACACTCGGCTCCCAGTACACAGCGGGAGCCAATCAGCAAGCGCAGCGCAACTCGCGCATGCGCCGTAGAGAACCGGGCAGTGAAGACGGAGCGCTTCACTTCCTGGTTCCCTCACCGAGGATGGCGGGGGGCAGCAGAGTGACGAGCGATCGCTCCTCCTCTGCTGCGGACGGCGCTGGACTCCAGGACAGGTAAGTGTGCCGATATTAAAAGTCAGCAGTATTTGTAACTGCTGACTTTTAATATTTTTTTTTCGGCGGAGATCCTCTTTAAGCATGAAAGAGGTGAACGAGAGAAGATGTCCCTTCTCAAAGAAGGATTCAGCTCTAATAGAGTTTTTTGGGGAAGAATCAAGAGAGTTTATAATAGGGGTTTTTAATGACACTTCCGGATTAAGGTTCAATGGAGTTAAAGGGCCATATAAAGAAGTAATGTTTAAATTTTTACATAAAGATCTAAAAACTTGTAAGGTAAGAAGGTGAGTATTAACGTTATGTGGGAGTTTGCGAGAATTAATCCAGGGTAAGTGATGCAATGGTAAAGAAGAGGAAGAAGAAGATTCTTCAAGTTTAACCCATGCTTTAGTTTGAACATGTAAACGCCAATCAATTATGCGCGTCATATGACATATAATATTTCTGAATGTCAGGTAAGTCAATACCTCCCATAAGTTTGGGGATAATTAGTTTGTCCCATTTGATTCGAGGTTTGCCTAAAATTCCAGATGAACTTCAAACAAGCCTGTTTAAAAGCATAAAAAAATAAAGGCCTGGATTCACAGAGACTTACGCCGACGTATCTACTGATACGCCGTCGTAAGTCCAAATGTGCGCCGTTGTATCTATGCGCTGATTCTTTAAATGAGATACGCCTGAATTTTGCCAAGATACGACCGACGTAAGTCTCCTACGCCGTCGTATCTTGGGTGCATATTTACGCTGGCCGCAAGGGGCGCTTCCGCTGATTTACACGTCAAATATGTAAATGAGCCAGATACGCCGATTCACGAACGTACTTGGGCCCGTCGCTGTAATCTACGTCGTTTACGTAAGGCGTTTTTCTGGCGTAAAGTTAAACCACCAAAAAGCTGATCTAAGTCGTTTAGGGTATGGACGTCGGAACTGCTGTCGGATTTTACGTTGTTTACGTAAGCCGTACGTGAATGGGGCTGGGCGTAAGTGACGTTCACGTCGTAGGCATTGAGCCGTCATATCTTAGGGAGTATTTGCAACGTGATTCTGAGCATGCGCGCGCAAGCGCCGTTCGTACGGCCATGCATTTACATGGGGTCACAATTCATTTGAATACGACACGCCCACTGCCTTGCTACTTTGAATTAGGCGGGCTTACACCGGCCATTGTATGTTACGCCGGCGTACATATGGGAGCAAGTGCTTTGTGAATACTGTACTTGCCTCTCAATGTTACGACGGCGTAGCCCATATGAGATGAGCTACGCCTATCTAAAGACGCGCCGATCTCTCTGAATCTGGCCTGATGTGGGAATTTTTATAGGAATAGTTTGTAAAAGGTAGAGGATCCTAGGAAGCACATTCATTTATATTATATCATTATAATATCAGCTCTACCGAACCACGGAAAAAAGCCTTTGTCCCATTTTTGTAAGTCTGTTTGGATAGTTTTCTGTAGAGGTAGGAAGTTTTTACTATAAAGATCTTGTAATTTTGAAGGTAATTGAATTCCGAGATAAGAAATTGTTTCCTCATCCCAACTAAAAGGGAAGTTGTTTTTGCAAAGGGAGACCATATTGGCAGGTAAAGAAATATTTATGGCTTTAGATTTATGAAAATTTATTTTCAAATTTGAAAGGGAATTAAAGAGAGAGAAATCTTTCAGTAAATTAGGAATTGTAATGATTGGGTTTGTGAGAAAAAGCAGAATATCATCCGCATATGCAGCAAGTTTATAATGTTGATTCTTTATTTCAATTCCTTTAATGTCTTGGTTGGCTCCAAGTCTCCGAAGAAAAGGTTCCAATATAAGTATAAAAATAACAGGGGATAATGGGCAACCCTGTGGGGTCCCGTTTGACACAGAGAAGGCGTCCGACAAACAACCATTCACTTTAATTTTAGCCGTAGGTGAAGAACAAAGCACAAGAATAAATGGAAGTATACGATCTTGAAATCCCAGTGCTTTCAGACATATAATGCCAAGCTATTCTTGTCGAACGCCTTCTCTGCGTCGAGAGAGAGAAAAAAGCCTGGAAAATTAGATTTGACTAGCCAATGTTGTATATTAATGGCCTTCGTAGTGTTGTCCCTAGCCTCTCTACCGGGTATAAAACCTACTTGATCTAGAGAAATACAATTCGGTATTAAAGGAAGTCAGCGATTAGCGATAAAGTTTTATATCGACATTCAAAAGCGAAATGGGCCTGTAATTAGATACTAGTGAGGTGTCCTTATTTGGTTTAGGGATCATGGGGCTGTGAGCTTCCAGAAGATCTTTGGTAGATGGAGAAGGAGAAGGAATTGAATTAAATGTTTTCAAAAAATGTGGAATGATAGAGTCAGTGAATGTTTTATAGTAACTGACCGTCGGGGGCGGGGCATTTGCCAGTTTTGAGTTGTTTAAGGGCAGCACTAGTTTCATTCCACTCAATAAGGTCTATCCAAATTATTTGCTTCATCAGCGGTAATGGGATTTGGACTGCAAGATGACAGGAAACCAGTAATTAATTTTTTCTAGGGCTGTTACTGATCAAAATTTTGTGTTCGATTAATCAATTTTTTTTCTAATCGATTAATCGACTAATTTCGATTAATTATAACACACATACAGATCCAACTACTTTTAGCTGATCTCCTTGCAGGCTGATTCCCAACCACTGGAAAATGGATAGCAGGATACAAAACACACACAAAGGCCGCGCTCGATGGGAATAGCATTAAAACTTTTATAGTCTTCAAGTAGGTAACAAAATAAATATTGCACTGGAGATAAAATCGATGTAGCGACATAAACTGTAAAAATGGTGCGAGTAATACCGAACGGTACCAAAAGCAGTCATAAAAACATGTAGCTAAGTATGATACTGGTATAAAAATGTGTACAACGATGCCACTGCTGAATCCAGATGAGCAGGGTGTTAACATCAGTCTGTCGGCATGTAGATGTCCCATGAAGGGAACGATCACAACTCCCAGTGGATGGATGTAGAATCCCAGGGTGATAGAGGGAAGTGATAGTGTGGCAGATAGGAAGGTCCCGCCGGCATGCAGATATGAAGGCACAGCAAAGGAGCCCTTCAGATGGACACGGAAAGCCCCGCTGGTGTCCGTGACGTTACCGGATCTCCGACGGAACTCCCCGAAGGCCCGGAAGCCGGCAGAGAGACGAGTACCAATCAAAAGAATTTTGATCGATCAAAAAAATTAAAGATTAATCGATTAATTAATAGTTCATTTCCACAGCCCTAATTTTTTCCTATCAATAGTTTTTTTAGGGAGCGTTTGATTTGGTAAATTATATAATTTGGAGTAAAAGGTTCGAAATTGATTAGCGATTTCTGAAGAGAGTTATTTTTTTACCAGTGGGATCAGTGATAGAATGAATTGTGTTATTGGATCTTTTTGATTGAAGGGTTTTAGCCAGAAACTTTCCAGATTTGTTGCCAAATTCGTAGAAAAGTTTTTGAGATAAAATGAAATTGTGTCTAGTTTTTTCTTCTAAGTAGTTCTTCTCTAGTTTTTAAAAGTTCATTTCGTGTATCTGAAGCTAATGATTGTTTGTGTTTATTTTCAAGAAAGTAAATTCGATCTGATAGAGATTTGATAAGTGCTTGTCTGTTTTTGTTTCTCTTTGCTGCTATAGAGATAAATTCACCCCTAAGCACACATTTATGGGCAGACCATATTGTCATTGGATAAACCTCTACAGTTTCATTTTCTTCAAAATAATGAATAATCCTAGAATTTATAGTTTTAACGTTGTCGGGATCGTTGAGCAAGGAATTATCAAGTCTCCAGATTTTAGATCTATTTGGTTTCACGTGAAATGACAGGGAAATAGTGATGGGATGATGGTCAGATAAAACCATCGGATCTATGTTGGTGTGAACAAGAGTGTCAAGATCAGTTTGAGAGAGGAAGAAATAGGCCCAGATTCACAAAGAGCAAGGCACACATTACGCCACCGTAGAGTAACCACCGTACGCTACGCCAACCCAGCTCAGAGAGGCAAGCATTGCATTCAGCAAGCCAGTACTCCCAACGCTGCGCCAGCGTGGGTTTCGAAGGCGCACGTCGGCATAGGTGGAAGTGGGCGTGAACCCATGCAAATGATGGGCAGAGCGCCAGACAGGTACGTATCACGAACTGCACATGCGCCGTGACGTGGACACAAGCCTCACAACCACGCCGGCACAACTGCCTAAGCTACGCCGGATCACTACGTACGCCGTGAACATAACGTACGCCCAGCCAGACACACGTCCAACGCACAATACGTTGGCTTGTGTTCCCTGGTGCAGACCTGAGCATGTCTGCTGCCGGGTTGCACCTCCTTTATGGGGAATAACTTTACGCCGGACGTACAACTTACGCGCATCTTGCGTAGTATGCGCCGGGCACATGCACATTCGTGAATCGCCGTATTTCCCTCATTTGCATGTTTGAATGGCTAATCAATGGGAGCGGCACCATGCTCCCAGCCTAAATGTGCGCCCGCCCTACGCCGGCGTGTGCAAGCTATGTCGGCGGGGTGTAGCCTGGTTTTAGGCGCATGTCTGTTTGTGGGTCTGGCGCACAGAAACAACGGCACACATTTGCACTTACGTCGGCCTAACTTGTTATACGTCGGCGTAAGTGCTTTGTGAATCTGGGCCATAGTCTATTCTCGAATATTTTATTATGTGGAGAGGAAAAAAAAGTATAATCTTTAATATTAGGGTTTAAAGTGCGCCAAGTATCGTGAAGAGTCATATCTTTTAGCAAATTTTTTATAGTATGCAGGGCATTGTATGAGATATTGGAAGATCCCAAGGATGTATCAATTAAAGAGTTAATGGATAAGTTGAAGTCACCTCCTAAAATAAGCATCCCAGAGCTAAATGTATCAAGAAGTTGAATGGTATTTCTAAAAAAGGGAACATGTGATTTATTAGGAGCATAGAAATTAGCCATTGGTTAAAAACCCGCGCATGCTCAGAATCAAGTCGACGCATGCTTGGAAGCATTGAACTTCGTTTTTTTCAGCACGTCATTGTGTTTTACGTCACCGCATTCTGACAAGATCGTTTTTTTAACTGATAGTGTGTAGGCGCGACGGACCATCAGTCAGCTTCAACAGTTAACCGATGACAATGGTCCTTCGGACCGTTCTCATCGGATGGACCGATCGTGTGTACGCGGCCTACGTTTTAGAGTTAGGATTAGTGGCGTGAAAAGAAAAGGGAAACATTTTGTTATTAAGGGATGGAATGTTATTAGATTTGAAATGCGCTTCTTGTAAGAAAACAATGTCTGCTTTAGCTCTTTTCAAGAGTATAAATAATTTAGATCTTTTTTTCTGGGATATTGAGTCCTTTAATGTTAAGAGAATATAATTTTACCTGAGGCGGTTGTGACTTGTTAAAAACTCAAATGCGTCATAATTAGGAGTTTTTGGCCCGGATTCACGTAGAGCGGCGCATCTTTATACCGGCGTAGCGCATCTCATATGCGCTTCGCCAACGTAAATCAGTGAGGCAAGAACAGTATTCACAAAAGCACTCGCTCCCAACGTTGCGCCTGCGTAACGTAAATTGGCCGGCGTAAGCCCGCCTAATTCACCAATTCAAAGTAGGAAGGAAGTGGGCGTGATCCATTTAAATGAACCGTGACCCCATGCAAATGATGGGCCGAACGAACGGCGCATGCGCTGTCCCATGGGCGCTTCTCAGTGCGCATGCTCAGAATCACGTCGGACCTAACGCCTAAGATACGTCGAATCACTGAACGTAACCTACGCCCAGCCCCATTCATGTACGACTTACGTAAACGATGTAAAATACGGCAGCTGTTCCATCATCCATACCTTTGCATGGGATGCGCCTCCTATAGGTGGAATAACTTTACGCCGGACGTACGCATTACGTAAACGGTGTAGATTACAGCGACGGGCGCAAGTACGTTCGTGAATCGGCGTATCTCAGTCATTTGCATATTCAACGCGTAAATCAATGGAAACGCCCCCTGCGGCCAGCGTAAATATGCACCCAAGTTACGACGGCGTAGGAAACTTATGTTGGTTGGATGAAGCCACAATTCAGGCGTATCTAGCTTTAGGAATCAGGCGCATAGATACGACGGCGCATCAGTGCACTTACGCGGCGTATATAAAGACACGTCGGCGTAAGTGCTATGTGAATCCGGACCTTTATATTTATCTTCTTCTTTTTTCTTGTAAAAAAAGGGGGGGGGGGAGGGGGGGTTGGGTGGGGAACAAAAAAAAAAAGGATTGAGTAGATACTCAAATTTGTAACCGAGAAGAATTAGGATTAACCTCGTCTTCAATAATTTGATTACGGTAAGGTATAGAACAGTATCCGTATAAGACAGTCCGTATGGGACTGACAACAATTACTGCTACGATGTGGGGGTTGGATATAACCTAGTAAGAGATGTGTTAGGCCGCGTACACACCATCAGCCCATCCGATGAACCGATGAAGCTGACTGATGGTCTGATGTGCCTACACACCATCAGTTAACACGGTGACGTTCAATGCTTCCAAGCATGCGTCGACTTGATTCTGAGCATGCGTGGGTTATGAACCGATGCTTTTGCGTACTAACCATTGGTTTTGACCTATCGGTTACCAGTCCATCGGTTCAATTTTAAAGCAAGTTCTAAAAATTTTTTACCGAAGGATAACTGACCGATGGGGCCCACACACCAACGGTTTGGACCAATGAAACGGTCCTTCAGTCCGCTTCCATCGGTTTTGACCGACCGTGTGTACGCGGCCTAAGGCCCCATACACACGGGAGGATTTATCCGCGGATACGGTCCAGCGGACCGTTTCCGCGGATAAATCCTCTCGAGGATTTCAGCAGATTTTAATGCGATGGAGTGTACTCACCATCGCATTGAAATCCGCGCCGAAATCCTCTGGCGATGACGTGTCTGATGACGCTGTCATATAAGGAATTCCACGCATGCGTCGAATCATTACGACGCATGCGGGGGATCCCTTCGGACGGATGGATCCGGTGAGTCTATACAGACCAGCGGATCCATCCGTTGGGATGGATTCCAGCGGATAGATTTGAAGACATGTCAGCAAATATTCGATCTGCTGGAATCCATCCCAGGGGAGAAATATCCGCGGAAACAGATCCGCTGGATTGTACACACCAGGGGATCTATCCGCTGAAACCCATTCGCTGGGATTTGCTAAGAGGTAATTAAGATACCTCGCCTCTACAGATCTATTAAGCATTGTAAAGAAAGGATAATGAATAAAAATAGAGCATGTCATATTACGAGCCACAGCCCAAGAAAGAAAAAAAAAGGAAATTAAAATGTAAATAAGTCAAGTTATTAAAGGGGTGGTTCCCCTAAAAATAAACTTTTGACATTGCATTTGCTACAATAATTACAATTAGAATCGGCTGGTTTTATTTAAAAAATACCTCCGTACGTAGCGTTTGCTATATTCGTTCCCACCGCCACTTCCGGGTACGATGCTGGCGGTGGGCGTTCCTAATTGATGGACAGGCATCCGACCGACGCATCCATCGCGTCACGAGATGCCGAAAGAAGCTGAACGTCGGTGCGGCTCTATACGGCGCATGCGCACCGACGTTCGGCTTCTTTTCGGCATCTCGTGACGCGATGGATGCGTCGGTCGGATGCCTGTCCATCAATTAGGAACGCCCACCGCCAGCATCGTACCCGGAAGTGGCGGTGGGAACGAATATAGCAAACGCTACGTACGGAGGTATTTTTTAAATAAAACCAGCCGATTCTAATTGTAATTAATGTAGCAAATGCAATGTCAAAAGTTTATTTTTAGGGGAACCACCCCTTTAATATAAATATAATAATTATCAAAAGGTAGAAATAAGATTACTCGGGATATAACGGTATTGATTATGTTTCAAAGATATAACCAAGGCAATAAGACTACCTAGACAAATCCACATCAGACAACTACTCATTTGTTAACAACTTATTATTAAAACAAAAAAAAAAATGGTCAAAGGGAAATTACGATCGCAGACTTTGAGACCTAAGTGGAATAATATATGATGATATAAAGTATCATATATCTAAAAGAAAGGGAAAGTTTCGATAAATATGTAACTAGTCATTCTTCTCGAGAGATACATTTATGCCATTTGGATGTAACAAAAAGGAGTAAACAGACCTACTGCAGACGCCCCTTCTGACCAACCATTGTAACAAGTAAGTAATATGTATCCGGAATCAGAAAAATAAACAAAATAGCTAAAAGGGAAAAAATTCAAAACCATTTGAACTTTTAGTCAAAGACACGTGCAGAACAGCATGCAATTAGTATTCACGTCCTGTTGAATGACGATCAATGCGGTGGTCATTAGAAGTAGCTTGCGTTCGGTTTCCCGACAAGGAGCGCCGTCTACGATGACGGGTCGGCAAGGTTTCATGACATCCTCAGGGGGTTGTTCTTTTTTGCCAGTCTTAAAGCAAAACTCAGCGTACCAGTTAGGGACCTCAATGAAGGGAATGCCCAAAGTATCGCAGAATGTTTGTAAATCCTCCGGAACCCGTAACAGTGCAGTATGGCCCTGATTGGTGGCCAGTAAACCAAATGGGAATCTATATAATCTATATATTATATTTCTGTCACGTAGAATATCCAGCAATGGTTTCAAGTCTCTTGTATGCTGTAAAGTAATATTCGATAAGTCCTGAAATATGTGAATTTCTGAACCTTCATGCATATATTTGAGACCCATCCTGGCTCTTTTAAGGAAATCTTCTTTCAATTGGAAGTCATATAAACAGCATATAACATCCCTAGGTGGATCTGTGGATTTTCCTTCAGGTTTTAGGGCACGGTGGATACGTTCCATTTTTATTGTAGATTGAGGTGGACGTCCCAGGAGGTTGTTGAAGATACCAATCACAGCTGAAGAAAGATGATCCACCTTTTCAGATAAACCTCGGACTCTTAAATTACGACGTCTGCTTCTGTTTTCCAAATCTTCTATTTGATTATGGAGGTCTCTAAGGTGGAGGGTATGCGAGTCCACTTTGCGGTTTACATGACGTATCATGGTACCATGTCGTTTTTTCCATTTCCTGCATCCTTACATTGATGGCGCGTACATCTATGCTCAATTCCACAATGGCTGCCGATTACGTATCTTTGATATCGGCAGCAATCGTATGGAGATCACTCAAGCTGTGTTGTTGTTGTAAGGCCCTGTACACACGATCAGTCCATCCGATGAGAACGGTCTGAAGGACCGTTGTCATTGGTTAACCGATGAAGCGGACTGATGGTCTGATGTGCCTACACACCATCAGTTAAAAAAAACGTCTGAGTCCAACGCGGTGACGTAAAACACAACGACGTGCAGAGAAAAATGAAGTTCAATGCTTCCAAGCATGCGTCGACTTGATTCTGAGCATGCGTGGGTTTTTAACCGATGCTTTTGCATACTAACCATCGGTTTTGACCTATCGGTTAGGCGTCCATCAGTTCAATTTTAAAGCAAGTTCTAAAAATTTTGACCGAAGGATAACTGACCGATGGGGCCCACACACGATCGGTTTGGACCGATGAAAAGGTCCTTCAGTCCGTTTTCATCGGTTTGGACCGACCGTGTGTATGCGGCCCAAGGCTTCCATTGTACGGCTTTTCGGTTCCGTATTTACGGGAACCTGAGTAGGTACATTTGTTGGGGGAAGCAAATCCTCCAGAGGAATCGGTCCCAGATTAGCCATTAGGCGATTGCGTCTCCAATTAAATTGAGGCAGATGGTAATACCTTCAAATTGAGCGCGAAAAATTAAAAAATATGAGGCGGAAGATCACCGGGATCCCGACAACACAATTTTGAGCTTGAATAAAAGAAAATGGGTGCGCTAAAAGTTCGGTGAAATCCGTAGCGGCGGGAGCAACACGATTAAGCAGCCATCTATAAGCAGTGTCTTTTATACAGGGCAGCCATCACAAATGTCGGGGCCCCTTTGTAATGCAAAGAATAAATAAATAAAAAAACCGGGAGGGCTGCCAGCCGGGCCTGTAAGGGGCCCTGGGGACCATTGGGTCCCTTACAGGTGTAATACAAAAATAACTAAACAAAAAACGGGAGGGGGACCATTGGGCCTCTTACAGGTGTAATGCCTGTACCCCCCTGATGGCAGACCTGCTTTTATACAGGTAACAAGCTGAGATTAGGAGCACTCCCTTTAAGAGAGAGTTCTCCTAATCTCAGCCTGTTACCTGTATAGAAGACACCCGGGAGACAGAAATCTTGCTGATTGATCGGGGTTCACATACTTATTTCACTCATTAAAATACAAATCAATTTATAACTTTTATGAAATGTTTTTTTCTGGATATTTTTGTTGTTCTTCTCTCGCTGTTATAATAAACCGACCAATAAAATTATAGAGACCGATCGTTTCTTTGTCACAACATTAGCAGCCGATCGAATACCCCCCCACTCACTGTAATACATTATCAATAAATAGACTTCTGGGCAATACACATCCTGGTCCTTGGCAGGGAAGGAGTCTCTCCGCACCATTGCTGTGAAAGTTGCCTTTCCATCTTCTCTGCCCGGGATGTGAATTCATGGAAATGTCTTAATTGTTTCTCAGAGAAGACGTGTTAATGACGGCACAATGGGGCGACGTGTGACTTCTCACCCGTCATAATGAAGCTCCACCAGGGTGGGGGTGGGGGACCAGGCTTGGATATCGCACCTTTGTGTAGTAGATGAGTCGTGTGCAATGAATTGGAAAATCCAGACTGACTGTTCACCAGGAAGGCCGGCATCTCCTCCATCTAAAGATGGTGTCACCATCTCCTCTTTCTATAGACGGTGTCACCATCTCCTCCTTCTATAGACGGTGTCACCATCTCCTCCTTCTATAGACGGTGTCACCATCTCCTCCTCCTATAGACGGTGTCACCATCTCCTCCTTCTAAAGATGGTGTCACCATCTCCTCCTTCTATAGACGGTGTCACCATCTCCTCCTTCTATAGACGGTGTCACCATCTCCTCCTTCTATAGACGGTGTCACCATCTCCTCCTCCTATAGACGGTGTCACCATCTCCTCCTTCTATAGACGGTGTCACCATCTCCTCCTTCTATAGACGGTGTCACCATCTCCTCCTTCTAAAGATGGTGTCACCATCTCCTCCTTCTATAGACGGTGTCACCATCTCCTCCTTCTATAGACGGTGTCACCATCTCCTCCTCCTATAGACGGTGTCACCATCTCCTCCTTCTATAGACGGTGTCACCATCTCCTCCTTCTATAGACGGTGTCACCATCTCCTCCTCCTATAGACGGTGTCACCATCTCCTCCTTCTAAAGATGGTGTCACCATCTCCTCCTTCTATAGACGGTGTCACCATCTCCTCCTTCTATAGACGGTGTCACCATCTCCTCCTTCTATAGACGGTGTCACCATCTCCTCCTCCTATAGACGGTGTCACCATCTCCTCCTTCTATAGACGGTGTCACCATCTCCTTCTTCTAAAGACGGTGTCACCATCTCCTTCTAAAGACGGTGTCACCATCTCCTCCTTCTATAGACGGTGTCACCATCTCCTTCTTCTAAAGACGGTGTCACCATCTCCATCTAAAGACGGTGTCACCATCTCCTCCTTCTATAGACGGTGTCACCATCTCCTTCTTCTAAAGACGGTGTCACCATCTCCTCCTTCTATAGACGGTGTCACCATCTCCTCCTTCTATAGACGGTGTCACCATCTCCTCCTCCTATAGACGGTGTCACCATCTCCTCCTCCTATAGACGGTGTCACCATCTCCTCCTCCTATAGACGGTGTCACCATCTCCTCCTCCTATAGACGGTGTCACCATTTCCTCCTTCTATAGACGTGTCACCATCTCCTCCTTCTATAGACGGTGTCACCATCTCCTCCTTCTATAGACGGTGTCACCATCTCCTCCTCCTATAGACGGTGTCACCATCGCCTCCTTCTATAGATGGTGTCACCATCTCCTCCTTCTATAGACGGTGTCACCATCTCCTCCTCCTATAGACGGTGTCACCATCTCCTTCTATAGACGGTGTCACCATCGCCTCCTTCTATAGATGGTGTCACCATCTCCTCCTTCTATAGACGGTGTCACCATCTCCTCCTCCTATAGACGGTGTCACCATCTCCTTCTATAGACGGTGTCACCATCGCCTCCTTCTATAGACGGTGTCACCATCTCCTCCTCCTATAGACGGTGTCACCATCGCCTCCTTCTATAGATGGTGTCACCATCTCCTCCTTCTATAGACGGTGTCACCATCTCCTCCTCCTATAGACGGTGTCACCATCTCCTTCTATAGACGGTGTCACCATCGCCTCCTTCTATAGATGGTGTCACCATCTCCTCCACCATAAAGACATGGATGAGCGAGTTTGGGGTGGAGGAACTTGGCTGGCCTGCACAGAGTCCTGACCTCAACCTGATAGAACACCTTTGTGATGAATTAGAGTGGAGACTGTGAGCCAGACCTTCTCATCCAACATCAGTACCTGACCTCACAAATGTGCTTCTGGAAGAACGGTGAAACATTCCCATAGACACACCCCTAAACCTTGTGGACGGCCTTCCCATAGACACGCCCCTAAACCTTGTGGACGGCCTTCCCATAGACACACCCCTAAACCTTGTGGACGGCCTTCCCATAGACACACCCCTAAACCTTGTGGACGGCCTTCCCATAGACACACCCCTAAACCTTGTGGACGGCCTTCCCATAGACACACCCCTAAACCTTGTGGACGGCCTTCCCATAGACACACCCCTAAACCTTGTGGACGGCCTTCCCATGGACACACCCCTAAACCTTGTGGACGGCCTTCCCATAGACACACCCCTAAACCTTGTGGACGGCCTTCCCAGAAGAGGTGAAGGTGTTATAGCCGCAAAGGGCGGAGCCAACTCAATACTGAACCCTCCGGACTGAGACTGGGGGGTCATTAAAGGTCCTGTGTGTGTGAGAAGGGAGGTGTCCCAATACTTATGACAATATAGTGTGTGGAGGAATGTCCTGAAGATCCTGCAAGTCAATAGCAGCCCCCCATCCCCCCCCCCCCCCAGGGAAGACAATAGAGATCAGGAAATCCTGGAGGGGACAATAAACATCGGCAGCTGTGACTTCAAAAGCCCAGAAAGGTGTCAGCCGGGGGGGGGACATTAACATATTTTACAGGAAACGCCCCCCCCCATCCATACATTGGGCTGGATTCAGGTAGGGGCGCGCATTGTTACGGCGGCGCAGCGTATCGTATTTACACTACGCCGCCGTAAGTTAGAGAGGCAAGTGCAGTATTCACAAAGCACTTGCTCCGTAAGTTGCGGCGGCGTAGCGTGAATGGGGCCGGCGTAAGAGCGCGTAATTCAAATGTGGATGAGGGGGCGTGTTTTACGTTAATGGGGGATGACCCGATGTGATTGACGTGATTTACGGACGGTGCATGCGCCGTCCGTGTACATATCCCACTGTGCATTGCTCCCAAGTACGGCGCAACGACATATTGGTTTCGACGTGAACGTAAATTACGTCCAGCCCTATTCCCGAACAACTTACGCAAACCACGTAAAAAATTCAAATTTCGAAGCGGGAACGACGGCCATACTTAACATTGCGTGCGCCTCCTAATAGCAGGAACAACCTTACGCCGAAAAAGCCTAACGTAAACGGCGTAAATACATTGCGCCGGGCGTACGTACGTTTGTGAATCGGCGTATCTAGTCATTTGCATATTCTACGCCGAAAATGGAAGCGCCACCTAGTGGCCAACGTAATATTGCACACAATTCTACGCCGCCGCATTCAAGATACGCCGGCGGAGGAAGCCTATATTGTGAATGTATCTGCCTTTGAGAATCGGCGTAACGATACGACGGCGCAGATTTATAAATGATGCCCCCCCCCCATCCATACATTGTGTCCTCTATAAATGACCCCCCCATCCATACATTGTGGAAAACAGCGTGGGGTCCCCCCAGATCCAGACCAAGCCCTTATCCCAGGTACGCAGTCTGGCCAGACAGGAATGGGGGTGGGCACTGCCCCCCCCACCCCAAAGCACTCTTGTCCCCATGTCGATAGGGACAAGAGCCTCTTCCCGACAACCCTGGCCGTTGGTTGTCGGGGTCTGCGGGCGGGGAGCTTATCAGAATCTGAGAGCCGCCTTTAATAAGGTGACCCCCAGATTCTGGCCCCCCACCCTATGTGAATGAGTATGGGGTACATTGTACCCCTACCCATTCACCTGGGGAAAAAAATGTAAAAAAATAATACACCACACACATTTATAAATTCATTTATTAGTCAGCTGGGGGTCTTCTGCCGGGGCCCCCCACCACCCCATTGGGCCCCGGGCTTCGCCGTCTTCCACCTGTGCCCCCCACCCCACAAGGCTCTTTTGCATTCGGGGGGGGCCAGGCTTCGCTGATTTCTGCCGGGGGGTACACCTACCCCTCCGGTCTTCTGCGCCGTCTTCCGCCGGGGCCCCCTTCACCATGAAGCTCCTTGCTTATGGGGGAGGGCTCCGTCGATTTCTGCCGGGGGTGTGGGTGCTGTACCCCCCCCCCCGGGCTGTTTTCTGCCGGAGCCCCCTTCACCATGAAGCTCCTTGCTTATGGGGGAGGGCTCCGGGCTTTGTCGATTTCTGCCGGTGGGGGGGGGGGTGCTGTAGCCCCCCCCCCCCGGGCTGTTTTCTGCTGGAGCCCCCTTCACCATGAAGCTCCTTGCTTATGGGGGAGGGCTCCGGGCTTCGTCGCTTTCTGCCGGGGGGGGGCTGTAGCCCCCTCCCCCGGGCTTCTACGCTGTTTTCCGCCGGGAGGCGACACCCGCGGGCTTCTGCGGTGCCTTCTGTTTCTGCCTGGCTCCTCCGTGGAGCCCAGGGCTTGTCTCCGCAGTCTTCCGCCGGAGGGCGCCACCCTCCGAGCTTCTGCGGTGCCTTCCGCTTGTGCCTGGCTCCTTCGGAGCATAGGGCTTGTCTCCGCTGTCTTCTCCCTTCTCTTCAATTCGATGTTGACACAACGAGGTCTCGTGCTGGAATGCCATCTGAGCGGCGGGCATGGACTTATATAGGGCAATGCCACCATGTGACCTCAACCCATGTGACATCACATTCCCATCATGCCCAGGGAATGTGATGTCACATGGGTTGAGGTCACATGGTGGCATTGCCCTATATAAGTCGATGCCCGCCGCTCACACGGCATGTCAGCGCGGAACCTCGTCGTGTCAACATCCAGGAAGGAAGAACACAGCGGAAAGAAAGCCCTGTGCTCCCAGAGGAGCCAGGCAGAAGAGGGAACACCAAGACAGCAGAGAAAAGACCTGGGAGTTGGCGCACCCCCGGCAGAAGACGAGGAACAAGACCGGAGCCCTGGCGGAAGGCACCGGAAAGACTGGGGGATAGGCGCCATCCCCCGGCAGAAGTCCGGATGCCCCCCCTAATGAAAAAGAGCTTAAATGGGTTGGGGGCCCCCGGCGGAAGGCTCCGGAGAGGACCGAGGGATGGCGCCCTCCCCCAGGAGAAATCGCCGAAGCCCAGGGTCCCGGCGGAAGATCGGGAGAGAAGAAACCCCCCCTTCTGAAAGAGCTAAAGAAGAAAGGGGGGCCCCGGAGCTGATTAATAAATTATTTTATTTTGAGTGGTGTTTTATTTTACTTTACATTTCCCCCATGTGAATGGGTAGAGGTACGATGTACCCCATACTCATTCACATAGGGTGGGGGGCCGGCGTCTGGGGGCCCCCTTATTAAAGGGAGCTCGCAGATTCCGATTAGCCCCCGCCTGCATACCCCGACAACCAATGGCAAGGTTGTCGGGAAGAGGCTCTTGTCCCTATCGACATGGGGACAAGAGGGCTGTTGGGTGGGGGGACAGTGCCCCCCTCCCCCAAAGCACACACTCCCCCATGTCGAGGGCATGCGGTCTGGTATGGCTCAGGAGGGGGGCCGCTCGCTCGTCCCCACCCCCATTCCTGTCCGGCCAGACTGCGTGCTTGGGATGAGGGCTTGGTTTGGATCTGGGGGGAACCCCGCGCTGGTTTTCGGCGTGGGTTTAACCCCTTGAGTTCCAGACCAAGCCTAAGAGCTTAATGTACCCCTGGAGGGGGACCCGCGCCAGTTTCTTGTTTGAAATTTGGCGCGGAATTCCCCTTCATGGTCAGCGCAGGCTGAAAACAGGTCGGAGATTCCCGTGCGCCGCGTCACGCAGCGCAATTACGGGTACGCCGCTTGGTATTTACCAAGATTTTCTCGGCATACTGACACGGCGCACGGGAAGCTCCGAAATTTCTCTGTACGCATGCCCAGTATGAAAATGAACCTCCCGAGGTTCAGGCGCACTGTGTAAGCGTACGGGATCGGTTTCCAAAAAACATTCACTTTCAATTCGGCCCGCCAAACACTTCAAAACACATGTCACTTCACTTCCCCTGCATCCCCCCACCTCCCCCCCTAATAAACTCCCGCCCAAACCCCCGCAATTTACATTTCAATGTGCTGTGCGCCAGGTCTATAGTGGTGCACAATGCACCCTCTCCTGGGCGCACGGGGCACATTAGTAACTAGGGAAATACACGGCACTAGCAGCTTATTTCTTTAGTAAATGGCAAAACGGCTGCTACTCCTGCTTTTAGTCCATGAGTCATGGAGTAAAGGCTTGGTAAATCAGCCCCAAAGTGTCACATAATTGTGAAGTGGAAGGAAAATGATACAAATAAATCTGTGAAAAGTGTGTGGGGGAGGGGCATTTGTATGGCGCCCCCCGGAGTCAATACTTTGTAGAACCCCCTTTCTCTACAAGTCTTTTTGGGGGGTCTCTACCAGCTTTGCACATCTAGAGAGGGACATTTCTCCTCCATTCTTCTTCTCTGTAAAATATCTCTGTCTCTGTCAGATTGGATGGAGAGCGTCTGTGATCAGCAATTTCCAAGTCTTGCCACAGATTCTCAATGGGATTTAGGTCTGGACTGTGATCAGCAATTCTCACGTCTTATATGAATAAAGTAATAATCGGCCTTCCAATAGAACACAAAAGTCTCCACATTCCAGAACAATCAATGGGTGTAAGATTAGAAAGTCCAATCTGTGAAGAATCGATCAGCACCAGGTAGTGGGAGTTCTGCTCACCGAACGATCAATTCATTGATTGCCAAGAGAAATCACAGCGATCATGATCGGGAGAGAAATCCCCGGAGAATTATCCAGATAGGAGACTGATAATCTTCAGATCACATGACTTCTCCGAATTCAGCGATTCTCACAGAAGTAAAGCGGTGACGCGATCATTGCGCAGGTTTTCTGTGAGACAATAGAGAGCGACACGCACATTGAGCCGGATAGTGTAAGTAGGGTGACCATGTGTCCCCGGATTGCCCGGGAAAGTCCCACATTGAGCCGGATAGTGTAAGTAGGGTGTCCCCGGATTGCCCGGGAAAGTCCCACATTGAGCCGGATAGTGTAAGTAGGGTGACCACGTGTCCCCGGATTGCCCGGGAAAGTCCCACATTGAGCCGGATAGTGTAAGACTTATAGAGCGGTCAGTGCAGACAGCAGAGCTCCTCCCCCTCCGGCGCCGTGTGTAATGTCCTTGGCTCCTCCCCAGAATTCTGCTGTCTGCACTGACCGCTCTATAAGTCGGTGAGTCGCGGTGAAGCGCCATTTTCTATGACTCGGCGTTGTACTTGGTCGGTTTTCTTTCTGCCTTGATGGTTTCCATCTGCTCCTCACATGTGTCCCTTCCTCGGTGTGACCACCCCGCTTTCCCCCGAGCGCAGCACTTGTAGAATACGCCGGCATTTCTGCGGCTTGCCCTCCTTTCCAGATTTCGGCGTATGACTGGCAGGATTTCTGAGGCCGTAGAACGTCACTTTCCACGGAGGCCCAGACTGCGAAATCTTCTCTCCTTCATAAAGATTAAGGAGCATCTGTACTTCATCCAAGAGCCAACGAAAATCCCTCCGTCGACATAATCGCGTCCTCCTCCTCCGCCGACTTCTCCGCTACTCCAAGGTGTGAGAAAACTCTTCTGAGAAGCCGTCCAAAAATAACGCCGAGTGAAATTACACGCAATGAAATCCCAGTAGCAGCGCATCTGAGATCCCGAAAAACACGCCAATTACATCCATCCACACCGAGCCAACCGGGGCCAATCACCCCCTTGGGGGGGTCCTTGTGAAGGGACCTTTTTCGGGTATGGACACTGGGGGGGGGGGGGCCTATTGAAGGGACCTTTTTCAGGTATGGACACTGTGGGGGCGGGGGCCTAAACGGGCACATTTACAAGTCATTACAATCTAATAATTCCCTTTGTTGGGCTTCGCCGGGCAGAAGAACGTTGACGACCCGCAGCCGACGTTTCACCTCCTCCATTGTGGGCTCCTTCAGGATGAATTACTTGTGAGAGTCACATCCTGTCCAGAGACCACACACCTGACTACACCCAGAACCCCCTCCCCCAGGTGTCCCCCCCCCTCCCCCAGGTGTCTGTCCCCCCCCCAGGTGCCCTCCCCCAGGTGCCCCCCCCCCCCCGGTGTCCTAGGAAGAGCCACACAAAGGAGATTAAGGTGTCGGCTGCAGGTGGCAATTAGGAAATTGGAAGACCAAGCGGATGAAATTGGGAATTAGGAAGACAAAGGGAATGGAAGGAGGAATGGAAGGTGGGAGATCCGGGCTGATCCGGGTCAAGCTCCTGCTTTTCTTACCACAAGAAAGAACAATGGATCATCTCCTGAAAATCTTCACCAAAGGAAAAAAAAAGCTGGAATTCTGAGGAAAAGTCCCAAATCTCGGCACCTCGACTGATTTCCGTCTCCTTTCAATTCCTTGATTGTTTTTTCACAAGAATCTCATCAGGTGATGGAAGTTCCGTATCCTGGATTGTCTCACCTCCAGGAAGGAGCCCCCCGATCCGGAAGATTCCCAAATCTCACTACATAGGAAGGTCACGGAATATTCCATCCCAGATCCTCCGGGAGAAGACCGCGTGGGATCCGAGTCCCGCTCCTCCGGGAGAAGACCGCGTAGGATCCGAGTCCCGCTCCTCCGGGAGAAGACCGCGTAGGATCCGAGTCCCGCTCCTCCGGGTGAAGACAGCGTAGGATCCGAGTCCCGCTCCTCCGGGAGAAGACAGCGTAGGATCCGAGTCCCGCTCCTCCGGGAGAAGACCGCGTGGGATCCGAGTCCCGCTCCTCCGGGAGAAGACCGCGTGGGATCCGAGTCCCGCTCCTTCGGGAGAAGACCGCGTGGGATCCGAGTCCCGCTCCTCCGGGAGAAGACCGCGTAGGATCCGAGTCCCGCTCCTCCGGGAGAAGACCGCGTAGGATCCGAGTCCCGCTCCTCCGGGAGAAGACCGCGTAGGATCCGAGTCCCGCTCCTCCGGGAGAAGACCGCGTGGGATCCGAGTCCCGCTCCTCCGGGAGAAGACCCGCGTAGGATCCGAGTCCCGCTCCCCCGGGAGAAGACAGCGTGGGATCCGAGTCCCGCTCCTCCGGGAGAAGACCGCGTAGGATCCGAGTCCCGCTCCTCCGGGAGAAGACCGCGTAGGATCCGAGTCCCGCTCCTCCGGGAGAAGACCGCGTGGGATCCGAGTCCCGCTCCTCCGGGAGAAGACCGCTTAGGATCCGAGTCCCGCTCCTCCGGGAGAAGACCGCGTGGGATCCGAGTCCCGCTCCTCCGGGAGAAGACCGCGTGGGATCCGAGTCCCGCTTCTCCGGGAGAAGACCGCGTGGGATCCGAGTCCCGCTCCTCCGGGAGAGGACCGCGTGGGATCCGAGTCCCGCTCCTCCGGGAGAAGACCGCGTGGGATCCGAGTCCCGCTCCTCCGGGAGAAGACAGCGTAGGATCCGAGTCCCGCTCCTCCGGGAGAAGACAGCATAGGATCCGAGTCCCGCTCCTCCGGGAGAAGACCGCGTAGGATCCGAGTCCCGCTGCTCCGGGAGAAGACCGCGTGGGATCCGAGTCCCGCTCCTCCGGGAGAAGACCGCGTGGGATCCGAGTCCCGCTCCTCCGGGAGAAGACCGCGTGGGATCCGAGTCCCGCTCCTCCGGGAGAAGACCGCGTGGGATCCGAGTCCCGCTCCTCCGGGAGAAGACCGCGTGGGATCCGAGTCCCGCTCCTCCGGGAGAAGATCGCGTGGGATCCGAGTCCCGCTCCTCCGGGAGAAGACCGCGTGGGATCCGAGTCCCGCTCCTCCGGGAGAAGACCGCGTAGGATCCGAGTCCCGCTCCTCCGGGAGAAGACCGCGTGGGATCCGAGTCCCGCTCCTCCGGGAGAAGACCGCGTAGGATCCGAGTCCCGCTCCTCCGGGAGAAGACCGCGTGGGATCCGAGTCCCGCTCCTCCGGGAGAAGACCGCGTGGGATCCGAGTCCCGCTCCTCCGGGAGAAGACCGCGTGGGATCCGAGTCCCGCTCCTCCGGGAGAAGACCGCGTGGGATCCGAGTCCCTCTCCTCCGGGAGAAGACCGCGTGGGATCCGAGTCCCGCTCCTCCGGGAGAAGACCGCGTGGGATCCGAGTCCCGCTCCTCCGGGAGAAGACCGCGTAGGATCCGAGTCCCGCTCCTCCGGGAGAAGACCGCGTAGGATCCGAGTCCCGCTCCTCCGGGAGAAGACCGCGTGGGATCCGAGTCCCGCTCCTCCGGGAGAAGACCGCGTGGGATCCGAGTCCCGCTCCTCCGGGAGAAGACCGCGTGGGATCCGAGTCCCGCTCCTCCGGGAGAAGACCGCGTGGGATCCGAGTCCCGCTCCTCCGGGAGAAGACCGCGTGGGATCCGAGTCCCGCTCCTCCGGGAGAAGACCGCGTAGGATCCGAGTCCCGCTCCTCCGGGAGAAGACCGCGTGGGATCCGAGTCCCGCACCTCCGGGAGAAGACCGCGTGGGATCCGAGTCCCGCTCCTCCGGGAGAAGACCGCTTAGGATCCGAGTCCCGCTCCTCCGGGAGAAGACCGCTTAGGATCCGAGTCCCGCTCCTCCGGGAGAAGACCGCGTAGGATCCGAGTCCCGCTCCTCCGGGAGAAGACCGCTTAGGATCCGAGTCCCGCTCCTCCGGGAGAAGACCGCTTAGGATCCGAGTCCCGCTCCTCCGGGAGAAGACAGTTTCGGGGTCTTGGCGATCTTCTTCTATCCTCGGCCATCTTTATGTAGAGACACAATTCTTTATATCAGATCCTCAGAGAGATCTTTGCCATGAGGGGCCATGTTGTCCTTCCAGTGACCAGTATGAGAGAGTGAGAGCGATAACACCAAATTTATCACACCTGAGACCTTGTAACACTAACCAGTCACATGACACCGGGGGAGGGAAAATGGCTAATTGGGCCCAATTTGGAGATTTTCACTTAGGGGTGTCCTGACTTTTGTTGGCAGCGGTTTAGACATTAATGGCTGTGTGTTGAGTTATTTGTTATACAAGCTGTACACCCCTCCCCCCTGTCTACACTCCTCCCCCTGTGTACACCCCTCCCCCTGTACACTCCCTACACAACCCCTACCCCCCGTGTACACTCCCCCCCCTGTACACCCCTCCCCCCCCCTGTACACTCCCTACACAACCCCTACCCCCCGTGTACACTCCTCCCCCCGTGTACACTCCTCCCCCCCCCCGTGTACACTCCCCCTGTGTACACCCCTCCCCCCCGTGTACACCCCTCCCCCTGTACACTCCCTACACAACCCCTACCCCCCGTGTACACTCCTCCCCCCCTGTCTACACTCCTCCCCCCGTGTACACTCCCCCCCCCCCTGTACACTCCTCCCCCTCCCCCCCGTGTACACTCCTCCCCCCCCGTGTACACTCCCCCTGTGTACACCCCTCCCCCTGTACACTCCCTACACAACCCCTACCCCCCGTGTACACTCCTCCCCCCTGTCTACACTCCTCCCCCCGTGTACACTCCCCCCCCCTGTACACTCCTCCCCCTCCCCCCGTGTACACTCCTCCCCCCTGTCTACACTCCTCCCCCCCGTGTACACCCCTCCCCCCCTGTGTACACCCCTCCCCCTGTACACTCCCTACACAACCCCTACCCCCCGTGTACACTCCTCCCCCCCTGTCTACACTCCTCCCCCCGTGTACACTCCCCCCCCCCCCCTGTACACTCCTCCCCCTCCCCCCGTGTACACTCCTCCCCCCCCCCCGTGTACACTCCCCCTGTGTACACCCCTCCCCCCCTGTGTACACCCCTCCCCCTGTACACTCCCTACACAACCCCTACCCCCCGTGTACACTCCTCCCCCTGTCTACACTCCTCCCCCCGTGTACACTCCTCCCCCTCCCCCCGTGTACACTCCCCCCCGTGTACACTCCTCCCCCTCCCCCCTGTGTACACTTACCCCCCCTGTACACCCCTCCCCCCCCTGTACACTCACTACACAACATTGTAGATACAAAGTCATTTCTTCAGTGTTGTCACATGAAAAGATACAAGAAATGTCACTGAGGGGTGTACTTACTTTTGTCAGATACGGTAACTATGTAACAAATGTGTGATTATGCGGCAGTGTGCGCCCGGCCTGAGACCTGCGAGGACCCGGCGCACGGCGTATCATCCAAGGAAGGTCCAGCAATGGCACCACAGACGTCGTACTGTACAGTTCTTCTGCCAGATAAAGTCACGCTCGTTGCTAAGGCGGGTTGCTAAGGCGGGTTTCTAAGGCAGGTTGCTAAGGCGGGTTTCTAAGGGGATCTTATGATACATACAGATTACAGGACACCAGAGGAGCACCGCCCCTGGAGGGAGGAGTCACACTGTGTCCCCCAAAGGTCCCCCGGAGAAATGCGGCTGCCAGCGGAGCTGATCACCCTGTATGAGAACTTTCCCTTCTCCTCAGGTTCCTCTCCGTACCGCTCCTCCTCTTCTTCTCTCCCCATCCAGCGGGGCCCCCAGCCCAATCCCACAACACGGGCCCCCATCCCTATCCCACAACACAGGCCCCCAGCCCTATCCCTATCCCACAACACGGGCCCCCAGCCCTATCCCACAACACGGGCCCCCCATCCCTATCCCACAACACGGGCCCCCATCCCTATCCCACAACACGGGCCCCCAGCCCTATCCCTAAACACGGGCCCCCAGCCCTATCCCACAACACGGGCCCCCAGCCCTATCCCACAACACGGGCCCCCATCCCTATCCCACAACACGGGCCCCCAGCCCTATCCCACAACACGGGCCCCCATCCCTATCCCACAACACGGGCCCCCAGCCCTATCCCTAAACACGGGCCCCCAGCCCTATCCCTAAACACGGGCCCCCAGCCCTATCCCACAACACGGGCCCCCATCCCTATCCCACAACACGGGCCCCCAGCCCTATCCCTAAACACGGGCCCCCAGCCCTATCCCACAACACGGGCCCCCAGCCCTATCCCACAACACGGGCCCCCATCCCTATCCCACAACACGGGCCCCCATCCCTATCCCACAACACGGGCCCCCAGGCCTATCCCACAACACAGGCCCCCAGCCCTATCCCACAACACGGGCCCCCAGCCCTATCCCTAAACACGGGCCCCCAGTCCTATCCCACAACAGGGGCCCCCAGGCCTATCCCACAACAGGGGCCCCCAGCCCTATCCCACAACACGGGCCCCCAGCCCTATCCCACAACACGGGCCCCCAGCCCTATCCCACAACACGGGCCCCCATCCCTATCCCACAACAGGGGCCCCCAGCCCTATCCCACAACACGGGCCCCCAGGCCTATCCCACAACACGGGCCCCCAGCCCTATCCCACAACACGGGCCCCCAGCCCTATCCCTAAACACGGGCCCCCAGCCCTATCCCACAACACGGGCCCCCAGCCCTATCCCTATCCCACAACACGGGCCCCCAGCCCTATCCCTAAACACGGGCCCCCAGCCCTATCCCTAAACACGGGCCCCCAGCCCTATCCCACAACACGGGCCCCCATCCCTATCCCACAACACGGGCCCCCAGCCCTATCCCTAAACACGGGCCCCCAGCCCTATCCCACAACACGGGCCCCCAGCCCTATCCCACAACACGGGCCCCCATCCCTATCCCACAACACGGGCCCCCAGCCCTATCCCTAAACACGGGCCCCCAGCCCTATCCCTAAACACGGGCCCCCAGTCCTATCCCACAACAGGGGCCCCCAGGCCTATCCCACAACAGGGGCCCCCAGCCCTATCCCACAACACGGGCCCCCAGCCCTATCCCACAACACGGGCCCCCAGCCCTATCCCACAACAGGGGCCCCCATCCCTATCCCACAACAGGGGCCCCCAGCCCTATCCCACAACACGGGCCCCCAGGCCTATCCCACAACACGGGCCCCCAGCCCTATCCCACAACACGGGCCCCCAGCCCTATCCCTAAACACGGGCCCCCAGCCCTATCCCACAACACGGGCCCCCAGCCCTATCCCTATCCCACAACACGGGCCCCCAGCCCTATCCCTAAACACGGGCCCCCAGCCCTATCCCACAACACGGGCCCCCAGCCCTATCCCTAAACACGGGCCCCCATCCCTATCCCACAACACGGGCCCCCAGCCCTATCCCTAAACACGGGCCCCCAGCCCTATCCCACAACAGGGGCCCCCAGCCCTATCCCACAACAGGGGCCCCCATCCCTATCCCACAACAGGGGCCCCCAGCCCTATCCCACAACAGGGGCCCCCATCCCTATCCCACAACAGGGGCCCCCAGCCCTATCCCACAACAGGGGCCCCCAGCCCTATCCCACAACACGGGCCCCCAGCCCTATCCCACAACAGGGCCCCCAGCCCTATCCCACAACAGGGGCCCCCAGCCCTATCCCACAACAGGGGCCCCCAGCCCTATCCCACAACACGGGCCCCCAGCCCTATCCCACAACACGGGCCCCCAGCCCTAGCCCTATCCCACAACAGGGGCCCCCAGCCCTATCCCACAACACGGGCCCCCAGCCCTATCCCACAACACGGGCCCCCAGCCCTATCCCACAACAGGGGCCCCCAGGCCTATCCCACAACAGGGGCCCCCAGGCCTATCCCACAACACAGGCCCCCATCCCTATCCCACAACACGGGCCCCCAGGCCTATCCCACAACACGGGCCCCCAGGCCTATCCCACAACAGGGGCCCCCAGGCCTATCCCACAACACAGGCCCCCAGCCCTATCCCACAACACGGGCCCCCAGGCCTAGCCCACAACACGGGCCCCCAGCCCTATCCCACAACAGGGGCCCCCAGCCCTATCCCACAACACGGGCCCCCAGGCCTAGCCCACAACACGGGCCCCCAGCCCTATCCCACAACAGGGGCCCCCAGCCCTATCCCACAACACGGGCCCCCAGCCCTATCCCACAACACGGGCCCCCAGCCCTATCCCACAACACGGGCCCCCAGCCCTATCCCACAACAGGGGCCCCCAGGCCTATCCCACAACAGGGGCCCCCAGCCCTATCCCACAACAGGGGCCCCCAGCCCTATCCCACAACAGGGGCCCCCAGGCCTATCCCACAACACGGGCCCCCAGCCCTATCCCACAACACGGGCCCCCAGCCCTATCCCACAACACGGGCCCCCAGCCCTATCCCACAACACGGGCCCCCAGCCCTATCCCACAACACGGGCCCCCAGGCCTATCCCACAACACGGGCCCCCATCCCTATCCCACAACACGGGCCCCCATCCCTATCCCACAACACGGGCCCCCATCCCTATCCCACAACACGGGCCCCCAGCCCTATCCCACAACACGGGCCCCCAGCCCTATCCCACAACACGGGCCCCCAGCCCTATCCCTATCCCACAACAGGGGCCCCCAGGCCTATCCCACAACACGGGCCCCCATCCCTATCCCACAACACGGGCCCCCAGGCCTATCCCACAACAGGGGCCCCCAGTCCTATCCCACAACAGGGGCAGCCAGCCCTATCCCTAAACAGGGGCCCCCAGCCCTATCCCTAAACAGGGGCCCCCAGTCCTATCCCACAACACGGGCCCCCAGCCCTATCCCACAACACGGGCCCCCAGGCCTATCCCACAACAGGGGCCCCCAGCCCTATCCCACAACAGGGGCCCTGGCTGCCCAAATCTTAGGGGACTTTGGTGTTCCTCTCTATGATGGGCTGCCTGTATGTCAGGAGATAGTTATTCCTCCCAGCCTGAAGAAATGCCACAGTGCCCCCTTCAGGTTGGAGGACACAATGCAGCCCACACCTGTCTATGGACTTTCCATCACCTGGAAGAAGAATTCCAATGATAATCCTGAACCCAAGAAGCAAATTCATCAATTGATTGGATTCCAGAAATGACGCCGGTCCTCCTGGTCAGGAAATCAAATGAAATCTTTTTTTTCTGTGAATATTTTCATTATTAGTAAAAAGAAGAAATATTTGGATGAGTTTGGAGAGCGGGGGAAGCATAGTGAAGACCCATTGGCCAGGATCCAACATGGCCGTCCTCTGTGGCCTCGTCTGCGCCTGTGACCTGGGAAAAGCCCATATCACTTCTTCTGAGTCAGCGAGAAATTTCCAGAGAATCCGAGGAAAGGAGCCAAGTCTGAGTCGCTGCTTCTCCTCCGCGTGCAACCCGAGAAGGTATGAAGAGCAATTAACTCTCCCTTCAGAGGGGGATTCCAGGGAGGAACCCAAGAGAAGGACTTCACCCGGATTACCAGCTCTGCAGTACAGCACCGTCCCATCATGGTCATCCGTCTGTATATAGAGAGAGACAGAGTCCATGTCATGGTCATCCGTCTGTATATAGAGAGAGTGTCCATGTCATGGTCATCCGTCTGTATAGAGAGAGACAGAGTCCATGTCATGGTCATCCGTCTGTATATAGAGAGTGTCCATGTCATGGTCATCCGTCTGTATATAGAGAGAGAGTGTCATGGTCATCCGTCTGTATATAGAGAGAGTCCATGTCATGGTCATCCGTCTGTATATAGAGAGAGTGTCCATGTCATGGTCATCCGTCTGTATATAGAGAGTGTCATGGTCATCCGTCTGTATATAGAGAGAGTGTCCATGTCATGGTCATCCGTCTGTATATAGAGAGAGTGTCCATGTCATGGTCATCCGTCTGTATATAGAGAGTGTCATGGTCATCCGTCTGTATATAGAGAGAGTGTCCATGTCATGGTCATCCGTCTGTATATAGAGAGAGTGTCCATGTCATGGTCATCCGTCTGTATATAGAGAGTGTCCATGTCATGGTCATCCGTCTGTATAGAGAGAGTGTGTCCATGTCATGGTCATCCGTCTGTATAGAGAGAGTGTCCATGTCATGGTCATCCGTCTGTATAGAGAGAGTGTGTCCATGTCATGGTCATCCGTCTGTATATAGAGAGAGTCCATGTCATGGTCATCCGTCTGTATAGAGAGAGTGTCCATGTCATGGTCATCCGTCTGTATATAGAGAGAGTCCATGTCATGGTCATCCGTCTGTATAGAGAGAGTGTCCATGTCATGGTCATCCGTCTGTATATAGAGAGAGTGTCCATGTCATGGTCATCCGTCTGTATATAGAGAGTGTCCATGTCATGGTCATCCGTCTGTATAGAGAGAGTGTGTCCATGTCATGGTCATCCGTCTGTATAGAGAGAGTGTCCATGTCATGGTCATCCGTCTGTATAGAGAGAGTGTGTCCATGTCATGGTCATCCGTCTGTATATAGAGAGAGTCCATGTCATGGTCATCCGTCTGTATAGAGAGAGTGTCCATGTCATGGTCATCCGTCTGTATATAGAGAGAGTCCATGTCATGGTCATCCGTCTGTATATAGAGAGTGTCCATGTCATGGTCATCCGTCTGTATATAGAGAGTGTCCATGTCATGGTCATCCGTCTGTATATAGAGAGAGTCCATGTCATGGTCATCCGTCTGTATATAGAGAGAGTGTCCATGTCATGGTCATCCGTCTGTATAGAGAGAGTGTCCATGTCATGGTCATCCGTCTGTATATAGAGAGAGAGTCCATGTCATGGTCATCCGTCTGTATAGAGAGAGTGTCCATGTCATGGTCATCCGTCTGTATATAGAGAGAGTCCATGTCATGGTCATCCGTCTGTATAGAGAGAGTCCATGTCATGGTCATCCGTCTGTATATAGAGAGTGTCCATGTCATGGTCATCCGTCTGTATATAGAGAGTGTCCATGTCATGGTCATCCGTCTGTATATAGAGAGAGTGTCCATGTCATGGTCATCCGTCTGTATATAGAGAGTGTCCATGTCATGGTCATCCGTCTGTATAGAGAGTGTCCATGTCATGGTCATCCGTCTGTATATAGAGAGAGAGAGTCCATGTCATGGTCATCCGTCTGTATATAGAGAGTCCATGTCATGGTCATCCGTCTGTATATAGAGAGAGAGTCCATGTCATGGTCATCCGTCTGTATATATAGAGAGAGTGTCCATGTCATGGTCATCCGTCTGTATATAGAGAGAGTGTCCATGTCATGGTCATCCGTCTGTATATATAGAGAGAGAGTCCATGTCATGGTCATCCGTCTGTATATAGAGAGTCCATGTCATGGTCATCCGTCTGTATATAGAGAGAGTGTCCATGTCATGGTCATCCGTCTGTATATAGAGAGAGTGTCCATGTCATGGTCATCCGTCTGTATATATAGAGAGAGAGTCCATGTCATGGTCATCCGTCTGTATATAGAGAGAGTGTCCATGTCATGGTCATCCGTCTGTATATAGAGAGAGAGTCCATGTCATGGTCATCCGTCTGTATATAGATGACATGTCATGGTCATCCGTCTGTATATAGAGAGTGTCCATGTCATGGTCATCCGTCTGTATATAGAGAGTGTCCATGTCATGGTCATCCGTCTGTATATAGAGAGAGTGTCCATGTCATGGTCATCCGTCTGTATAGAGAGAGTGTCATGGTCATCCGTCTGTATATAGAGAGTGTCCATGTCATGGTCATCCGTCTGTATATAGAGAGAGTGTCCATGTCA
This sequence comes from Rana temporaria, assembly GCF_905171775.1. Lineage (NCBI taxonomy): Eukaryota > Metazoa > Chordata > Amphibia > Anura > Ranidae > Rana > Rana temporaria. The sequence continues at coordinate 362,247 of NW_024404477.1, forward strand.
TGGTCATCCGTCTGTATATATAGAGAGAGAGTCCATGTCATGGTCATCCGTCTGTATATAGAGAGTCCATGTCATGGTCATCCGTCTGTATATAGAGAGAGGTCCATGTCATGGTCATCCGTCTGTATATAGAGAGTGTCCATGTCATGGTCATCCGTCTGTATATAGAGAGAGTGTCCATGTCATGGTCATCCGTCTGTATAGAGAGAGTGTCATGGTCATCCGTCTGTATATAGAGAGTGTCCATGTCATGGTCATCCGTCTGTATATAGAGAGAGTGTCCATGTCATGGTCATCCGTCTGTATATAGAGAGAGTCCATGTCATGGTCATCCGTCTGTATAGAGAGAGAGTGTCCATGTCATGGTCATCCGTCTGTATATAGAGAGTGTCCATGTCATGGTCATCCGTCTGTATATAGAGAGAGTGTCCATGTCATGGTCATCCGTCTGTATATAGAGAGAGTGTCCATGTCATGGTCATCCGTCTGTATATAGAGAGTGTCATGGTCATCCGTCTGTATATAGAGAGAGTGTCATGGTCATCCGTCTGTATAGAGAGTGTCCATGTCATGGTCATCCGTCTGTATATAGAGAGAGTGTCATGGTCATCCGTCTGTATAGAGAGTGTCCATGTCATGGTCATCCGTCTGTATAGAGAGAGTGTCATGGTCATCCGTCTGTATAGAGAGAGAGTGTCCATGTCATGGTCATCCGTCTGTATATAGAGAGAGTGTCCATGTCATGGTCATCCGTCTGTATAGAGAGAGAGTGTCCATGTCATGGTCATCCGTCTGTATAGAGAGTGTCCATGTCATGGTCATCCGTCTGTATAGAGAGTGTCCATGTCATGGTCATCCGTCTGTATAGAGAGAGTCCATGTCATGGTCATCCGTCTGTATAGAGAGAGTGTGTCCATGTCATGGTCATCCGTCTGTATATATAGAGAGTCCATGTCATGGTCATCCGTCTGTATATAGAGAGAGAGTCCATGTCATGGTCATCCGTCTGTATAGAGAGAGTGTCCATGTCATGGTCATCCGTCTGTATATATAGAGAGTGTCCATGTCATGGTCATCCGTCTGTATATAGAGAGAGTTCATGTCATGGTCATCCGTCTGTATATAGAGAGAGAGTCCATGTCATGGTCATCCGTCTGTATAGAGAGAGTGTCCATGTCATGGTCATCCGTCTGTATAGAGAGAGAGTCCATGTCATGGTCATCCGTCTGTATAGAGAGAGTGTCCATGTCATGGTCATCCGTCTGTATAGAGAGAGTGTCCATGTCATGGTCATCCGTCTGTATATAGAGAGAGTTCATGTCATGGTCATCCGTCTGTATATAGAGAGAGTGTCCATGTCATGGTCATCCGTCTGTATATAGAGAGAGTCCATGTCATGGTCATCCGTCTGTATAGAGAGAGTCCATGTCATGGTCATCCGTCTGTATAGAGAGAGAGTGTCCATGTCATGGTCATCCGTCTGTATATAGAGAGAGTGTCCATGTCATGGTCATCCGTCTGTATATAGAGAGAGTGTCCATGTCATGGTCATCCGTCTGTATATATAGAGAGTGTCCATGTCATGGTCATCCGTCTGTATAGAGAGAGTGTCCATGTCATGGTCATCCGTCTGTATATAGAGAGAGTCCATGTCATGGTCATCCGTCTGTATAGAGAGAGTGTCATGGTCATCCGTCTGTATAGAGAGAGAGTCCATGTCATGGTCATCCGTCTGTATAGAGAGAGAGTCCATGTCATGGTCATCCGTCTGTATAGAGAGAGAGTGTCCATGTCATGGTCATCCGTCTGTATAGAGAGAGTCCATGTCATGGTCATCCGTCTGTATATAGAGAGAGTCCATGTCATGGTCATCCGTCTGTATATAGAGAGAGTGTCCATGTCATGGTCATCCGTCTGTATATAGAGAGAGTGTCCATGTCATGGTCATCCGTCTGTATAGAGAGTGTCCATGTCATGGTCATCCGTCTGTATAGAGAGAGAGTCCATGTCATGGTCATCCGTCTGTATAGAGAGAGAGTCCATGTCATGGTCATCCGTCTGTATATATAGAGAGTCCATGTCATGGTCATCCGTCTGTATAGAGAGAGTGTCATGGTCATCCGTCTGTATATAGAGAGTGTCCATGTCATGGTCATCCGTCTGTATATAGAGAGTGTCCATGTCATGGTCATCCGTCTGTATAGAGAGAGAGTGTCCATGTCATGGTCATCCGTCTGTATATAGAGAGAGAGTCCATGTCATGGTCATCCGTCTGTATATAGAGAGAGTGTCATGGTCATCCGTCTGTATATATAGAGAGTGTCCATGTCATGGTCATCCGTCTGTATATAGAGAGAGTGTCCATGTCATGGTCATCCGTCTGTATATAGAGAGAGTCCATGTCATGGTCATCCGTCTGTATAGAGAGAGAGTGTCCATGTCATGGTCATCCGTCTGTATATAGAGAGTGTCCATGTCATGGTCATCCGTCTGTATAGAGAGAGAGTGTCCATGTCATGGTCATCCGTCTGTATATAGAGAGAGTCCATGTCATGGTCATCCGTCTGTATATAGAGAGAGTGTCCATGTCATGGTCATCCGTCTGTATAGAGAGAGTGTGTCCATGTCATGGTCATCCGTCTGTATATAGAGAGAGTGTCCATGTCATGGTCATCCGTCTGTATATAGAGAGTGTCCATGTCATGGTCATCCGTCTGTATAGAGAGAGTGTCATGGTCATCCGTCTGTATAGAGAGAGAGTCATGGTCATCCGTCTGTATAGAGAGAGAGTCATGGTCATCCGTCTGTATATAGAGAGAGTGTCCATGTCATGGTAATCCGTCTGTATATAGAGAGAGTCCATGTCATGGTCATCCGTCTGTATATAGAGAGAGTTCATGTCATGGTCATCCGTCTGTATAGAGAGAGTGTCATGGTCATCCGTCTGTATATAGAGAGAGTCCATGTCATGGTCATCCGTCTGTATAGAGAGAGTCCATGTCATGGTCATCCGTCTGTATAGAGAGAGTGTGTCCATGTCATGGTCATCCGTCTGTATAGAGAGAGTGTCCATGTCATGGTCATCCGTCTGTATATAGAGAGAGAGTCCATGTCATGGTCATCCGTCTGTATAGAGAGAGAGTGTCCATGTCATGGTCATCCGTCTGTATAGAGAGAGTCCATGTCATGGTCATCCGTCTGTATAGAGAGAGAGTCCATGTCATGGTCATCCGTCTGTATATAGAGAGAGTGTCATGGTCATCCGTCTGTATAGAGAGAGTCCATGTCATGGTCATCCGTCTGTATATAGAGAGAGTGTCATGGTCATCCGTCTGTATATAGAGAGAGTGTCCATGTCATGGTCATCCGTCTGTATAGAGAGTGTCCATGTCATGGTCATCCGTCTGTATATAGAGAGAGTCCATGTCATGGTCATCCGTCTGTATAGAGAGAGTGTGTCCATGTCATGGTCATCCGTCTGTATATAGAGAGTGTCATGGTCATCCGTCTGTATATAGAGAGAGTCCATGTCATGGTCATTGTGATACATTTGCCTATATGTCGCAGTTTACTGCTCCCTGCTAGCCAGGTTATTGATGTGCTAATGTCCCCTCACTATTTCTAAAGGTTAATTGATCTATTGTGTTGTGTGAAGGAGAGCTGGGTTTAAGTGGCTTGTGTTAATTATTCTGATTGCTTCATTGTGGTAATTATCTCTCTATATGCGGGGTCGAGCGGTCTGGTTGATGTATTCAGTACAGCTAGTGCTCAGCGTCATTGATGTCATTGTCTAAAGAAAATGTGTTTTCAGCATCGGCCCCGTCGTGTCTACCTAGTCATCTGTATGGAAGCCCCAGTGTGAGGGGGGCGGAGATTTGTCATTGTAACAGTTTTGGAAATGACATATAAGCTGTGTGTTATAACATTAAAGTCTGTGTTGTTCCAGCAGTAAGCTTGTCTCATGTGTGGCTTTCTGGGCGATTCCAGGGATATCCCTCCTCGTGGAATATTGGGGTGATTTTCGTTATGGGAAGAAGGGAACGTTGACGGGGATATCATACCGATACCGTCACAAATGGTTGGTAGCAGCGGGATTTTCCCTTCTATTCCCCTTCACACCCGGATTCCAAGCAGACACTGGAAGAACTACTGGAAGTTCGTGGAAGGATTGCTAGCAACAAAACCAAGCGGGTCATCATAGCAGAATCAATGGAGCTAGACCAGGAGGACGGGATTGCAGCAACGCCAGCAGTACAAGAGATGGAGACACCAGTGATTCAGGAGGAGGAATCGCCAGCCAACAAGCTAATGAGAGAGAAGCTAGCGTGGTTCGGCCCGAACCCAACGCCAGATGTGGTACTGAAAGTGATGGACCTGTTAACGAAGGAGGCTAAAGAAATAAGAGACGCGGAGCTACAGAAGGATAAACAAATAAGGGACGCAGAACTACAGTTAAAACTGGCAGCAGTCCAACAAGCAGCCGCACATTCTCCAAACAGTGAGTACAGCACAGCAGACGCAAGGAAGATTCCGTTTAGCGCTTTTAAAGCTTTTGATGAAAAGGACTGTGAGATTGATAACTTCCTGGCGGATTTTGAGCGACAATGTAACCTGCACCGAATAGCTAGAGGAGACTGGGTTGCAATATTGTCAGGCAAACTGTCAGGCAAAGCTTCTGATGCTTTCCGGACCGTGCCAGATCAGGATATTCATAGCTACGCCCGGGTTAAAGAAGTGCTCCTGGCTCGTTATGCAGTAACCCCAGAGTCCCACCGACAGAAGTTCAGGGACTCACGCAAAACCACGAAAGACTCTTATGCGGAATGGGCATGCCAATTGTCCCGGTCGGCCTCTAACTGGGCTAACAGCAGCCAGGCCACCACCGCAGAGGACATTTTGCAACTAATGCTCCTGGAGCAATTTTACAATCACATCCAGACGGATGTCAAAGATTGGGTGAGAGATCGCAGGCCCATGACTCTACCAGAGGCCGCGAAGTTGGCGGATGAATATGCGGATACTCGCAAGACGAACCAGGTCACACCACAGGAACAACCTCCACCACAAACGGTGCCCTCCCACCCACCAGCGGCTAGATACCAACCGCCTAACAGACCGGTGACATCTAGCCCTCGCTATCATCGCCAGGAGGGCGACGAACAACGCTGCTTCCGGTGCAAACAGCTGGGTCACTTCAAGCAGAATTGCCCCATGAATGACAACACCAGGTCAAATTGGTCTCAACCTGGGTACCGCCCACCAGCAGCAGCCCATTGTCTAGACTCGGCTTGGGATCCAAAGGAGCTGGGTCAGGAAGAACCATTGGGCACCCCTTACGAAGCCCTCATGGTACAATCTGTTATTACGGACAACAGGGAACACCATTGTCAGCTGGTCATGGGCGACAGCCCTGAGCCGGAGGGGCCCTGGAGGGAGCTGGGCAGAAAGAGGCACCGCCGGCCACCCTTCAAGAAGAAGAGGTCCTGGAAGCCGTATAACAAGCTGACCTGGGAGGAGAAGAAGCGACTGGAGGAGAGGGAGTCGCAGCGGGCGTCCCAGATGCGTGCCGAGATGTTTGCCAAGGGCCCACCGGTGGCCCCTTACACCACCACCCAGTTCCTGATGATGAAGGACCACGTGGAGAGCCTGCAGGACATGAGCAAGCAGGAGCTGATCCGTGAGTACATAGAGCTGGAGGAGTGCATAAGCCGCATGGAGGAGGAGAACAACCACCTGAGGTCACAGCAGCATGAACTGGAGATGGAGCTGGAGAAGCTCCAAGAGGAGAACCGGCGGCTGCGGAGGGAGCAGGGGGTGGCTGACCTTATGGGGCTCTGATTCCCCTCCCCCCCCCGGACTCTGAGCACCAGTGCTACAGCATTTCAACAAATATAACTTTTTCTTTTTATGAATCTCCTGGGATTGTCACTTCAGAGCCATAACCTGCCCCCTCCCATAGCGGGACACCTAGACGGCGGCGCACAGACCCATTCGCTGTCTTCACACTGACTTCTGGTGACTTTGCAGATCGCACAAAGACTTGGGGACTGACCGGCGTGTGATCTGACGACCCGGTGACATACCTGAGTCTGAAGCAGTTGCCAAGGGAGGTCAGTCATGCCAAACGGAGTTAACCTCTGACTAATAGCTCTGAACCCGTCAACCCTACTGGACCAGGGAAGGTCCAACCGGGTTTGCCGGAGCAGGGAGCAAAAGGGGGGCCATTGTGATACATTTGCCTATATGTCTCAGTTTACTGCTCCCTGCTAGCCAGGTTATTGATGTGCTAATGTCCCCTCACTATTTCTAAAGGTTAATTGATCTATTGTGTTGTGTGAAGGAGAGCTGGGTTTAAGTGGCTTGTGTTAATTATTCTGATTGCTTCATTGTGGTAATTATCTCTCTATATGCGGGGTCGAGCGGTCTGGTTGATGTATTCAGTACAGCTAGTGCTCAACGTCATTGATGTCATTGTCTAAAGAAAATGTGTTTTCAGCATCGGCCCCGTCGTGTCTACCTAGTCATCTGTATGGAAGCCCCAGTGTGAGGGGGGCGGAGATTTGTCATTGTAACAGTTTTGGAAATGACATATAAGCTGTGTGTTATAACATTAAAGTCTGTGTTGTTCCAGCAGTAAGCTTGTCTCATGTGTGGCTTTCTGGGCGATTCCAGGGATATCCCTCCTCGTGGAATATTGGGGTGATTTTCGTTATGGGAAGAAGGGAACGTTGACGGGGATATCATACCGATACCGTCACAGTCATCCGTCTGTATATAGAGAGAGTCCATGTCATGGTCATCCGTCTGTATATAGAGAGAGTCCATGTCATGGTCATCCGTCTGTATATAGAGAGAGTGTCATGGTCATCCGTCTGTATAGAGAGTGTCCATGTCATGGTCATCCGTCTGTATATAGAGAGTGTCATGGTCATCCGTCTGTATATAGAGAGAGTCCATGTCATGGTCATCCGTCTGTATATAGAGAGAGTCCATGTCATGGTCATCCGTCTGTATATAGAGAGAGTGTCATGGTCATCCGTCTGTATAGAGAGAGAGTCCATGTCATGGTCCCCGGACAGACTCCTGCCACCAGCCTGGCAGCCGAAGCGTCACTTGAGGTTGCTGGCAGGAACAGATCTCTCTCAGAGAACCGGCTCTAGGGACCTCTGCCACAGACCCGGCTCTAGGGACCTCTGCCACAGACCCGGCTCTAGGGACCTCTGCCACAGGCCCGGCTCTAGGGACCTCTGCCACAGACCCGGCTCTAGGGACCTCTGCCACAGGCCCGGCTCTAGGGACCTCTGCCACAGGCCCGGCTCTAGGGACCTCTGCCACAGACCCGCTCTAGGGACCTCTGCCACAGACCCGCTCTAGGGACCTCTGCCACACGCCCGGCTCTAGGGACCTCTGCCACAGACCCGCTCTAGGGACCTCTGCCACAGGCCCGGCTCTAGGGATCTCTGCCACAGGCCCGGCTCTAGGGACCTCTGCCACAGACCCGGCTCTAGGGACCTCTGCCACAGACCCGCTCTAGGGACCTCTGCCACAGACCCGCTCTAGGGACCTCTGCCACACGCCCGGCTCTAGGGACCTCTGCCACAGACCCGCTCTAGGGACCTCTGCCACACGCCCGGCTCTAGGGACCTCTGCCACAGACCTGGCTCTAGGGACCTCTGCCACAGACCCGGCTCTGGGGACCTCTGCCACAGACCCGCTCTAGGGACCTCTTCCACAGACCCGGCTCTAGGGATCTCTGCCACAGACCCGGCTCTAGGGACCTCGGCCACACGCCCGGCTCTAGGGACCTCTGCCACAGGCCCGGCTCTGGGGACCTCTGCCACAGACCCGCTCTAGGGACCTCTTCCACAGACCCGGCTCTAGGGATCTCTGCCACAGACCCGGCTCTGGGGACCTCTGCCACACGCCCGGCTCTAGGGACCTCTGCCACAGACCCACTCTAGGGACCTCTGCCACAGACCCGGCTCTAGGGACCTCTGCCACAGACCCGGCTCTAGGGACCTCTGCCACAGACCCGGCTCTAGGGATCTCTGCCACACGCCCGGCTCTAGGGATCTCTGCCACAGACCCGGCTCTAGGGACCTCTGCCACAGACCCGGCTCTAGGGACCTCTGCCACAGACCCGCTCTAGGGATCTCTGCCACAGACCCGGCTCTAGGGACCTCTGCCACAGACCCGCTCTGGGGATCTCTGCCACAGACCCGGCTCTAGGGACCTCTGCCACACGCCCGGCTCTAGGGACCTCTGCCACAGACCCGGCTCTAGGGGCCTCTGCCACAGACCCGGCTCTAGGGACCTCTGCCACAGACCCGGCTCTAGGGACCTCTGCCACAGACCCGGCTCTAGGGACCTCTGCCACAGAACCGGCTCTAGGGACCTCTGCCACAGGCCCGGCTCTAGCGACCTCTGCCACAGACCCGGCTCTAGGGACCTCTGCCACAGACCCGCTCTAGGGATCTCTGCCACAGACCCGCTCTAGGGATCTCTACCACACGCCCGGCTCTAGGGACCTCTGCCACACGCCCGGCTCTAGGGACCTCTGCCACAGACCCGGCTCTAGGGACCTCTGCCACAGACCCGGCTCTAGGGACCTCTACCACAGACCCGGCTCTAGGACCTCTGCCACAGACCCGGCTCTAGGGACCTCTGCCACAGACCCACTCTAGGGATCTCTGCCACAGACCCGGCTCTAGGGCATCTGCCACAGACCCGGCTCTAGGACCTCTGCCACAGACCCGGCTTTATGGACCTCTGCCACAGACCCGGCTCTAGGACCTCTGCCACAGACCCGGCTCTAGGGACCTCTGCCACAGACCCGGCTCTAGGGACCTCTCCCACAGACCCGGCTCTAGGGACCTCTGCCACAGACCTGGCTCTAGGGACCTCTGCCACAGACCCGGCTCTAGGGACCTCTGCCACAGACCCGGCTCTAGGGACCTCTGCCACAGACCCGGCTCTAGGGACCTCTGCCACAGAACCGGCTCTAGGGACCTCTGCCACAGACCCGGCTCTAGGGAGCTCTGCCACAGACCCGGCTCTAGGGAGCTCTGCCAAAGACCCGGCTCTAGGGACCTCTGCCACAGACCCGGCTCTAGGGGCCTCTGCCACAGACCCGCTCTAGGGATCTCTGCCACAGACCCGGCTCTAGGGACCTCTGCCACAGACCCGCTCTAGGGACCTCTGCCACACGCCCGGCTCTAGGACCTCTGCCACAGACCCGGCTCTAGGGACCTCTGCCACAGACCCGGCTCTAGGGGCCTCTGCCACAGACCCGGCTCTAGGGACCTCTGCCACAGACCCGGCTCTAGGGACCTCTGCCACAGACCCGGCTCTAGGGACCTCTGCCACAGACCCGGCTCTAGGGACCTCTGCCACAGACGCGGCTCTAGGACCTCTGCCACAGACCCGGCTCTAGGGACCTCTGCCACAGAACCGGCTCTAGGGACCTCTGCCACAGACCCGGCTCTAGGGACCTCTGCCACAGAACCGGCTCTAGGGACCTCTGCCACAGACCCGGCTCTAGGGACCTCTGCCACAGACCCGGCTCTAGGGACCTCTGCCACAGACCCGGCTCTAGGGAGCTCTGCCAAAGACCCGGCTCTAGGGACCTCTGCCACAGACCCGGCTCTAGGGGCCTCTGCCACAGACCCGCTCTAGGGATCTCTGCCACAGACCCGGCTTTAGGACCTCTGCCACAGACCCGGCTCTAGGGACCTCTGCCACAGACCCGCTCTAGGGATCTCTGACACAGACCCGGCTCTAGGGACCTCTGCCACACGCCCGGCTCTAGGGACCTCTGCCACAGACCCGGCTCTGGGGACCTCTGCCACAGACCCGGCTCTGGGGACCTCTGCCACAGACCCGGCTCTAGGGACCTCTGCCACAGACCCGGCTCTAGGGACCTCTGCCACAGACCCGGCTCTAGGGACCTCTGCCACAGACCCGGCACTAGGGACCTCTGCCACAGACCCGGCTCTGGGGACCTCTGCCACAGACCCGGCTCTGGGGACCTCTGCCACAGACCCGGCTCTAGGGACCTCTGCCACAGACCCGGCTCTAGGGACCTCTGCCACAGACCCGGCTCTAGGACCTCTGCCACAGACCCGGATCTAGGTACCTCTGCCACAGACCCGGCTCTAGGGACCTCTGCCACAGACCCGGCTTTAGGGACCTCTGCCACAGACCCGGCTCTAGGGACCTCTACCACAGACCCGGCTCCAGGGACCTCTGCCACAGACCCGGCTCTAGGGGCCTCTGCCACAGACCCGGCTCTAGGGACCTCTGCCACAGACCCGGCTCTAGGGACCTCTGCCACAGACCCGGCTCTAGGGACCTCTGCCACAGACCCGGCTTTGGGGACCTCTGCCACAGACCCGGCTCTGGGGACCTCTGCCACAGACCTGGCTCTAGGGACCTCTGCCACAGACCCGGCTCTAGGGACCTCTGCCACAGACCCGGCTCTAGGGACCTCTGCCACAGACCCGGCACTAGGGACCTCTGCCACAGACCCGGCTCTAGGGACCTCTGCCACAGACCCGGCTCTAGGACCTCTGCCACAGACCCGGCTCTAGGAACCTCTGCCACAGACCCGGCTCTAGGGACCTCTGCCACAGACCCGGCTCTAGGGACCTCTGCCACAGACCCGGCTCTAGGGACCTCTACCACAGACCCGGCTCCAGGGACCTCTGCCACAGACCCGGCTCTAGGGGCCTCTGCCACAGACCCGGCTCTAGGGACCTCTGCCACAGACCCGGCTCTAGGGACCTCTGCCACAGGCCTGGCTCTAGGGACCTCTGCCACAGACCCGGCTCTAGGGACCTCTGCCACAGACCCGGCTCTAGGGACCTCTGCCACAGACGCGGCTCTAGGACCTCTGCCACAGACCCGGCTCTAGGGACCTCTGCCACAGACCCGGCTCTAGGGACCTCTGCCACAGAACCGGCTCTAGGGACCTCTGCCACAGACCCGGCTCTAGGGACCTCTGCCACAGACCCGGCTCTAGGGACCTCTGCCACAGACCTGGCTCTAGGGCCTCTGCCACAGACCCGGCTCTAGGGACCTCTGCCACAGACCCGGCTCTGGGGACCTCTCCCACAGACCCGGCTCTAGGGACCTCTGCCACACGCCCGGCTCTAGGGACCTCTGCCACAGACCCGGCTCTAGGGGCCTCTGCCACAGACCCGGCTCTGGGGACCTCTGCCACAGACCCGCTCTAGGGACCTCTACCACAGACCCGCTCTAGGGACCTCTGCCACAGGCCTAGTACTTGAATGAGCCGAACGGATTGAGCGAATCCTCTCAGTAAATTAAGTCAGGGTCACCAGATCCCCGATGGTTCGTTCAAGCCTTATTGGACAACCTGCCTCCGGGTTCTCCTCAAGCCGACCCCCACCGAACGGCACACAGCCTGGGATCTCCTCAGTAGACGGGGACCCAGTATGTCACTGGGGCCCCTTTCAGCAGCATGGAGCTCCGCGTAGCGTGCGACCTCGGCCTGGTAGGCCATATCGCCGGGGTCCGTTGGATGCGCACACCCTGAAGGTGGGTGCCACACCTGGAACCTGGAACCCGCGACGAACAGACAAAAATGGCGTCTGCCACAGATATACCCTCCCCCAGCATGCCCCGCGAGGGAAAACTCCTCTAATTGGCTGCTGGGGAAAAGTGGCTCTGCCAGAACCCCTCTAGCGCCACCTGTCGCCCAGGGATGGGATCGCACCCCTGGGGGGCAGACTGACCTACAGGACAGTTCAGGAATGACAGCAGCCCAGATTAAGCAAATTATGAATGAGAGCAAAATAACTCTCCCATCCCCCACTAACCTAAGCGTAGTGCCCATGCTGGAAGTAAGGGGGCGCTACATATACATTAAATACAGCCCCTCACCCTGGTACACGGCCCCCCACCCTCATATACCGCAGAGGCGATTCAGTTCGCATATGTTGCGCTATATACGTTTTTCACTCACTCACCGCCCCCCACTCTTGTACACAGCCCCCCACCTTTGTACACAGCCCCTTACCCTCATATACAGCCCCCACCCTTGGAACACAGCCCCCCCCTCGTACACAGCCCCCCACCCTCATGTACCGCCCCCCACTCTTGTACACAGCCCCAACCTTCGTACACAGCCGCCACCCTCATATACCGCCCCCCACTCTTGTACACAGACCCCCATCCTCATATACTGCCCCCACCCTTGGAACACAGCCCCCCCTCGTACACAGCCCCCCACCCTCGTACACAGCCGCCACCCTCATATACTGCCCCCCACTCTTGTACACAGCCCCCAGCTTTGTACACAGCCCCCCACCCTCATGTACCGCCCCCCATTCTTGTACACAGCCCCCACCTTCGTACACAGCCGCCACCCTCATATACCGCCCTCCACTCTTGTACACGGCCCCCACCCTGGTGTATACATCAAATACAGCCCCTCACCCTGGTACACAGCCCCTTACCCTCATATACTGCCCCCCACTCTCGTACACAGCCCCCACCCTCGTACACAGCCCCCCACCCTCATATACCGCCCCCCACTCTTGTACACAGCCCCCACCTTCGTACACAGCCGCCACCCTCATGTACCGCCCCCCACTCTTGTACACAGCCCCCCACCCTCATATACCGCCCCCCCACTCTTGTACACAGCCCCCACCTTCGTACACAGCCGCCACCCTCATATACTGCCCCCCACTCTTGTGCACAGCCCCCCATCCTCATATACCGCCCCCCCACTCTTGTACATAGCCCCCACCCTAGTGTACACATTAAATACAGCCTCCACCCTTGTTCAAAGCCCTCCACTCTTGCGCACCACCCCCTCACTCTTATACACGGCCCCCAACTTTGTACACAACCCCAAGCCCTTAGACACAGCCCCCCACCCATGTACATAGCCCCCCAGTCTGGTACATGGCCCCCACCCATGTACACAGAATCCCACACCCGTACACAGCCCCCACTATCATACACAGCCCCCCCGCTCATGTACAAGAGTGGGGGCTGTATGGCAGGGGGTGTTGGTGGCAGAGGGGGGTGAAGGCAGGGGGTGATGGTGGCACCGCAGAGGGGGATAGAGGCAGAGGGTGTTGGTGGCAGAGGGGGGTGAAGGCAGGGGGTGATGGTGGCAGAGGGGGATGGAGGCAGGGGGTGTTGGTGGCAGAGGGGGGTGAAGGCAGGGGGTGTTGGTGACAGAGGGGGGTGAAGGCAGGGGGTGTTGGTGGCAGAGGGGGGTGAAGGCAGGGGGTGTTGGTGACAGAGGGGGGTGAAGGCAGGGGGTGTTGGTGACAGAGGGGGGTGAAGGCAGGGGGTGTTGGTGACAGAGGGGGGTGAAGGCAGGGGGTGTTGGTGACAGAGGGGGGTGAAGGCAGGGGGTGTTGGTGACAGAGGGGGGTGAAGGCAGGGGGTGTTGGTGGCAGAGGGGGGTGAAGGCAGGGGGTGTTGGTGGCAGAGGGGGGTGAAGGCAGGGGGTGTTGGTGGCAGAGGGGGGTGAAGGCAGGGGGTGTTGGTGGCAGAGGGGGATGGAGGCAGGGGGTGTTGGTGGCAGAGGGGGGTGAAGGCAGGGGGTGTTGGTGACAGAGGGGGGTGAAGGCAGGGGGTGTTGGTGGCAGAGGGGGGTGAAGGCAGGGGGTGAAGGCAGGGGGTGTTGGTGGCAGAGGGGGGTGAAGGCAGGGGGTGTTGGTGGCAGAGGGGGGTGAAGGCAGGGGGTGTTGGTGGCAGAGGGGGGTGAAGGCAGGGGGTGTTGGTGGCAGAGGGGGGTGAAGGCAGGGGGTGTTGGTGGCAGAGGGGGGTGAAGGCAGGGGGTGTTGGTGGCAGAGGGGGGTGAAGGCAGGGGGTGTTGGTGGCAGAGGGGGATGGAGGCAGGGGGTGTTGGTGGCAGAGGGGGGTGAAGGCAGGGGGTGTTGGTGGCAGAGGGGGATTGAGGCAGGGGGTGTTGGTGGCAGAGGGGGTTGAAGGCAGGGGGTGTTGGTGGCAGAGGGGGGTGAAGGCAGGGGGTGTTGGAGGCAGAGGTGGTGAAGGCAGGGGGTGTTGGAGGCAGAGGGGGTGAAGGCAGGGGGTGTTGGTGGCAGAGGGGGGTGAAGGCAGGGGGTGTTGGAGGCAGAGGGGGTGAAGGCAGGGGGTGTTGGAGGCAGAGGGGGTGAAGGCAGGGGGTGTTGGAGGCAGAGGGGGGTGAAGGCAGGGGGTGTTGGTGGCAGAGGGGGGTGAAGGCAGGGGGTGTTGGAGGCAGAGGGGGTGAAGGCAGGGGGTGTTGGAGGCAGAGGGGGGTGAAGGCAGGGGGTGTTGGTGGCAGAGGGGGGTGAAGGCAGGGGGTGTTGGTGGCAGAGGGGGGTGAAGGCAGGGGGTGTTGGTGACAGAGGGGGATAGAGGCAGGGGGTGTTGGTGGCAGAGGGGGGTGAAGGCAGGGGGTGTTGGTGGCAGAGGGGGGTGAAGGCAGGGGGTGTTGGTGGCAGAGGGGGGTGAAGGCAGGGGGTGTTGGTGGCAGAGGGGGGTGAAGGCAGGGGGTGTTGGTGGCAGAGGGGGGTGAAGGCAGGGGGTGTTGGTGGCAGAGGGGGGTGAAGGCAGGGGGTGTTGGTGGCAGAGGGGGATGGAGGCAGGGGGTGTTGGTGGCAGAGGGGGGTGAAGGCAGGGGGTGTTGGTGGCAGAGGGGGATTGAGGCAGGGGGTGTTGGTGGCAGAGGGGGTTGAAGGCAGGGGGTGTTGGTGGCAGAGGGGGGTGAAGGCAGGGGGTGTTGGAGGCAGAGGTGGTGAAGGCAGGGGGTGTTGGAGGCAGAGGGGGTGAAGGCAGGGGGTGTTGGTGGCAGAGGGGGGTGAAGGCAGGGGGTGTTGGAGGCAGAGGGGGTGAAGGCAGGGGGTGTTGGAGGCAGAGGGGGTGAAGGCAGGGGGTGTTGGAGGCAGAGGGGGGTGAAGGCAGGGGGTGTTGGTGGCAGAGGGGGGTGAAGGCAGGGGGTGTTGGAGGCAGAGGGGGTGAAGGCAGGGGGTGTTGGAGGCAGAGGGGGGTGAAGGCAGGGGGTGTTGGTGGCAGAGGGGGGTGAAGGCAGGGGGTGTTGGTGGCAGAGGGGGGTGAAGGCAGGGGGTGTTGGTGACAGAGGGGGATGAAGGCAGGGGGTGTTGGTGGCAGAGGGGGTGAAGGCAGGGGGTGTTGGTGGCAGAGGGGGGTGAAGGCAGGGGGTGTTGGTGGCAGAGGGGGGTGAAGGCAGGGGGTGTTGGAGGCAGAGGGGGTGAAGGCAGGGGGTGTTGGTGGCAGAGGGGGGTGAAGGCAGGGGGTGTTGGAGGCAGAGGGGGTGAAGGCAGGGGGTGTTGGAGGCAGAGGGGGTGAAGGCAGGGGGTGTTGGAGGCAGAGGGGGTGAAGGCAGGGGGTGTTGGTGGCAGAGGGGGGTGAAGGCAGGGGGTGTTGGTGGCAGAGGGGGGTGAAGGCAGGGGGTGTTGGTGACAGAGGGGGATGAAGGCAGGGGGTGTTGGTGGCAGAGGGGGGTGAAGGCAGGGGGTGTTGGTGGCAGAGGGGGGTGAAGGCAGGGGGTGTTGGTGGCAGAGGGGGGTGAAGGCAGGGGGTGTTGGAGGCAGAGGGGGTGAAGGCAGGGGGTGTTGGTGGCAGAGGGGGGTGAAGGCAGGGGGTGTTGGAGGCAGAGGGGGTGAAGGCAGGGGGTGTTGGAGGCAGAGGGGGTGAAGGCAGGGGGTGTTGGTGACAGAGGGGGATGAAGGCAGGGGGTGTTGGTGGACAGAGGGGGGTGAAGGCAGGGGGTGTTGGTGGCAGAGGGGGATAGAGGCAGGGGGTGTTGGTGGCAGAGGGGGATAGAGGCAGGGGGTGTTGGTGGCAGAGGGGGGTGAAGGCAGCGGGTGTTGGTGGCAGAGGGGGGTGAAGGCAGCGGGTGTTGGTGGCAGAGGGGGATAGAGGCAGGGGGTGTTGGTGACAGAGGGGGATGGAGGCAGGGGGTGTTGGTGGCAGAGGGGGGTGAAGGCAGGGGGTGTTGGTGGCAGAGGGGGGTGAAGGCAGGGGGTGTTGGTGGCAGAGGGGGGTGAAGGCAGGGGGTGTTGGTGGCAGAGGGGGATGGAGGCAGGGGGTGTTGGTGGCAGAGGGGGATGGAGGCAGGGGGTGTTGGTGGCAGAGGGGGGTGAAGGCAGGGGGTGTTGGTGGCAGAGGGGGGTGAAGGCAGGGGGTGTTGGTGGCAGAGGGGGGTGAAGGCAGCGGGTGTTGGTGGCAGAGGGGGATGGAGGCAGGGGGTGTTGGTGGCAGAGGGGGGTGAAGGCAGGGGGTGTTGGTGGCAGAGGGGGGTGAAGGCAGGGGGTGTGCCAGTAAATTTCAACCTGGTAGGTTGGCAACACTGGTGCCCCCCCCAGCACAAGGATTACAGGTCAGGGCCTCACTTATACATTTCTGATGACAGGAATCCCCCCCTCCCCTCCCCCATACCGGTATCAGAAGATTTCCCTTTATTAGACATTTGAATATTATCATTATGAAGCCCCCCATCCCCCCCCCCCCATTCCTTATCTAAGGTTTGGGATCTGCTCAGATGTTTCCCATAAACTTCCCAGAAATCCCCCCCCCCCCCGACACCTTTTCCCAATTAGAGTCGCAGCCGTCACCTGATGACATCATTGATTGATTTTAGATAATCGGTTTTATTGTCCCGACTCCTCCAATCACATAACATGGAGCAGGTATGGGGGGGGGGGGGGATTTCCTTATGACGCCGAATCCCCCCCCCCCATGTCTTGTAGGTCTTCCATCACACAGTTGTGTTTAATGTGGACTGACATGTTATGGTTTCCCGGGGGCCTTAATATGAAGAATATGAAGAGTTTTCACCGGGGGGGGGGGGGGGCGGTGCCTGGTGCAGACGAGATCTCCTTTGAAATGGTGATACTGGGAACGTTTCTGGAGGACCCCCCCACTCGCCTCTGCACCCCCCTCTCGCCTCTGCACCCCCCCTCTCGCCTCTGCACCCCCCGCTCGCCTCTGCACCCCCCCTCTCGCCTCTGCCCCCCCTCTCGCCTCTGCACCCCCCTCTCGCCTCTGCACCCCCCCCTCGCCTCTGCACCCCCCCGCTCACCTCTGCACCCCCCCTCTCGCCTCTGCACCCCCCGCTCGCCTCTGCCCCCCCCCCTCGCCTCTGCTCCCCCCCGCTCGCCTCTGCCCCCCCTCACTCTGCAACCCTCCCCCGGTAACCTCTGCTCCCCCCCTGCTCACCTCTGCACCCCCCCGCTCTTGCCTCTGCCCCCCCTAACTCGCATCTGCCCCCCTCTCGCCTCTGCACCCCCCTCACTCACCTCTGCACCCCCCAGTAACCTCTGCAGTCTGAATCCCCCCGCTCACCTCTGCACCCCCCCTGCTTACCTCTGCACCCCCCCTCACTCGCCTCTGCACCCCCCCGCTCGCCTCTGCACCCCCCTCTCGCCTCTGCACCCCCCGCTCGCCTCTGCACCCCCCCGCTCGCCTCTGCACCCCTCCGCTCGCCTCTGCACCCCCCATTATTATTATGTTCATCATGAGACCTCCGTCCCACAGGAAGGAAATATCTTCTCCTAGGAATGAATACATTTTAATATTTTGGATGCAGTAGAGAGAGGTTAGAATGGGGGGGTCCCTTCAGGGGCGTACCTAGAGCATTTGGCACCCGGGGCGGATCCAATATCTGGCACCCCCCCTGCATACCTCTGCATCCTTCAATATCTTTTTGTTACTACTGTGTACCCCTCTCCACAACTAAACCTCTGGACCCCCTTTACATTACACAGCCACCTGCACCTCTGGACCCCTGCATGTTACACAGACCCCCCTTCAGTGCAGACACCCCCTCAGTGCAGACACCCCCCCTCAGTGCAAATCCCCCCCTCAGTGCAAATCCCCCCCTCAGTGCAAACACCCCCCCCCCTTAGTACAACCCCCCCCTCAGTGCAAACCCCCTTAGTGAAAACCCCCTCAGTGCAAACACCCCCTTAGTACACCCCCACCCCTTCAGTGAAATCCCCCCAGGTGCAAACACCCCCCCTCCCCTTTCAGTACCTCAGATCATTGCAGGCAGCGCCACGGCACATGGACAGAAGGTCCCCTCGGCCCCTCCCCCTCTGTACACACAAACAGAGAGGAGGGGGCTGTACCTGTGTGCCGACTGCCGACTGCCCCCACATGTCAGCTAAAAAAAAAAAAAAAAAAATTTTTTTTTTTTTTTTAAATGGGATGGTGTCACCCCTCTAGTGGGTGTCACCCGGGGCGGCCCGCACCCCCCGCACCCCCCTAGCAACGCCTCTGGGTCCCTTCACTTCCTCTCCCGGGGGGGGGTCCCTTCACTTCCTCTCCCGGGGGGGTCCCTTCACTTCCTCTCCCGGGGGGTCCCTTCACTTCCTCTCCCGGGGGGGGTCCCTTCACTTCCTCTCCCGGGGGGTCCCTTCACTTCCTCTCCCGGGGGGGGTCCCTTCACTTCCTCTCCGGGGGGGGGTCCCTTCACTTCCTCTCCCGGGGGGGCCCTTCACTTCCTCTCCCGGGGGGGGGTCCCTTCACTTCCTCTCCCGGGGGTCCCTTCACTTCCTCTCCCGGGGGGTCCCTTCACTTCCTCTCCCGGGGGGGGTCCCTTCACTTCCTCTCCCGGGGGGGTCCCTTCACTTCCTCTCCCGGGGGGGGCCCTTCACTTCCTCTCCCGGGGGGGGTCCCTTCACTTCCTCTCCCGGGGGGGGGCCCTTCACTTCCTCTCCCGGGGGGGGCCCTTCACTTCCTCTCCCGGGGGGGTCCCTTCACTTCCTCTCCCGGGGGGGGGTCCTTCACTTCCTCTCCCGGGGGGGGGCCCTTCACTTCCTCTCCCGGGGGGGGCCCTTCACTTCCTCTCCCGGGGGGGTCCCTTCACTTCCTCTCCCGGGGGGGGTCCCTTCACTTCCTCTCCCGGGGGGGGTCCCTTCACTTCCTCTCCCGGGGGGGTCCCTTCACTTCCTCTCCCGGGGGTCCCTTCACTTCCTCTCCCAGGGGGGTCCCTTCACTTCCTCTCCCAGGGGGGTCCCTTCACTTCCTCTCCCGGGGGTCCCTTCACTTCCTCTCCCGGGGGTCCCTTCACTTCCTCTCCCAGGGGGGTCCCTTCACTTCCTCTCCCGGGGGGGGTCCCTTCACTTCCTCTCCCGGGGGGGGCCCTTCACTTCCTCTCCCGGGGGGGGTCCCTTCACTTCCTCTCCCGGGGGGGTCCCTTCACTTCCTCTCCCGGGGGGGTCCCTTCACTTCCTCTCCCAGGGGGGGTCCCTTCACTTCCTCTCCTGGGGGGGTCCCTTCACTTCCTCTCCCGGGGGGGGGGGTCCCTTCACTTCCTCTCCCGGGGGGGGGTCCCTTCACTTCCTCTCCCGGGGGGGGGGGGGGGTCCCTTCACTTCCTCTCCCGGGGGGGGTCCCTTCACTTCCTCTCCCGGGGGGGGCCCCTTCACTTCCTCTCCCGGGGGGGGTCCCTTCACTTCCTCTCCCGGGGGGGGGGGGTCCCTTCACTTCCTCTCCCGGGGGGGGTCCCTTCACTTCCTCTCCCGGGGGGGGGGTCCCTTCACTTCCTCTCCCGGGGGGGCCCTTCACTTCCTCTCCCGGGGGGGGTCCCTTCACTTCCTCCCCCGGGGGGGTCCCTTCACTTCCTCTCCCGGGGGGGGGTCCCTTCACTTCCTCTCCCGGGGGGGGTCCCTTCACTTCCTCTCCCGGGGGGGGGTCCCTTCACTTCCTCTCTCGGGGGGGGGTCCCTTCACTTCCTCTCCCGGGGGGGGTCCCTTCACTTCCTCTCCCGGGGGGGGCCCTTCACTTCCTCTCCCGGGGGGGCCCTTCACTTCCTCTCCCGGGGGGGGGTCCCTTCACTTCCTCTCCCGGGGGGGGTCCCTTCACTTCCTCTCCCGGGGGGGGGGGGTCCCTTCACTTCCTCTCCCGGGGGTCCCTTCACTTCCTCTCCCAGGGGGGTCCCTTCACTTCCTCTCCCGGGGGGGGTCCCTTCACTTCCTCTCCCGGGGGGGGCCCTTCACTTCCTCTCCCGGGGGGCCCTTCACTTCCTCTCCCGGGGGGGGGTCCCTTCACTTCCTCTCCCGGGGGGGGGGTCCCTTCACTTCCTCTCCCGGGGGGGGGGGCCCTTCACTTCCTCTCCCGGGGGTCCCTTCACTTCCTCTCCCAGGGGGGTCCCTTCACTTCCTCTCCCGGGGGGGGGTCCCTTCACTTCCTCTCCCGGGGGGGGGTCCCTTCACTTCCTCTCCCGGGGGGGGGGTCCCTTCACTTCGTCTCCCAGGAAAACAGGAAGTGAGAGGAAATGTCCCCTCTTAGACACGGTGTCCCCATTGGGTGACCACAGTAAACCTTTTGGATCCAGTCCACCCTTTGGCACCGCGGGAGCCTCTTTCTCACAATTTTCCGGAATGTTCCGCGTTTTCCTTCCACAAATCTCCCCCCAATTACAGAACACGCCCCTTTCTCACAATATCCCGGAATGTTCCGCGTTTCCCCCCCAATTACAGAACACGCCTCTTCCTCACAATATTCCGGAATGTTCCGCGTTTTCCTTCCACAAATCTCCCCCCATTTACAGAACACGCCTCTTCCTCACAATATTCCGGAATGTTCCGCGTTTCCCCCCCCAATTACAGAACACGCCACTTTCTCCCAATATTCCGGAATGTTCCGCGTTTTCCCCCCAATTACAGAACACGCCCCTTTCTCCCAATATTCCGGAATGTTCCGCGTTTTCCCCCCAATTACAGAACACGCCCCTTTCTCCCAATATTCCGGAATGTTCCGCGTTTTCCCCCCAATTACAGAACACGCCTCTTTCTCCCAATATTCCGGAATGTTCCGCGTTTTCCCCCCAATTACAGAACACGCCTCTTTCTCCCAATATTCCGGAATGTTCCGCGTTTTCCCCCCAATTACAGAACACGCCTCTTTCTCCCAATATTCCGGAATGTTCCGCGTTTTCCCCCCAATTACAGAACACGCCTGTTTTCTCACGGCGGCAGATGTTTGGTGCGCAGAAGAAAACGTCTCGGATTTCCTTAGAATCATAAAGTGTCAGGAAAAGATAAATTGCGATTCTTTGGCTAATTGTGGTGGAAAGTTCAGGCCGAGGCGATGAAAGTCACCGGATCGCTTTTCCCGATCCTCACCTTCAGCAAGGTAGTGCGCGGAATTCCATGAGAACATTTCTAGATGGCGGCGGCGGATTCCTCGCTGGAATTCCGATACTTTCTATTTATTTTTTCTCTGCAGTCACCCAATCTGAAGAGGAAATTCCTCCAACATGACGCCTCACCTTGACATTCCACCCAATTCTCACCACATTTCCTGCCCGCCGCCGCACGCCGCCGCACGCCATCCAGAGGAAGGGTCCATACCTCCGGTCTGCTGGGGGGCCGGGGCAAGGGGTGGGCAGGAGGGTGCCCTGGGCGCTATTGTTTATTGCGAGGGAAGGAGGGGGCGTAATTGGGCATCTTTGCCCCAATATTAGAGGAGGATGTGGAGACGGCTTATTGGATGTTCTCTTATATCCTCCCTTCCCCCGCACTTCATTAGAAGATTGGTGAGGAAGGTTGTTCAGTAGAAGGGAGTGGCCATCAACCTAATGAGATATTCCCAATATTCTGTACTTTCATCGCCCGCCCACTTCCATCTGCCCGCCCACATCTATCAGCCCGCCCACGTCTATCAGCCCGCCCACTCCCATCACCCGCCCACTTCCATCACCCGCCCACTCCCATCTGCCCGCCCACGTCTATCAGCCCGCCCACTCCCATCTGCCCGCCCACTTCCATCTGCCCGCCCACTCCCATCTGCCCGCCCACTCCCATCTGCCCGCCCACTTCCATCACCCGCCCACTCCCATCTGCCCGCCCACTCCCATCGCCCGCCCACTCCCATCTGCCCGCCTACTTCCATCTGCCCGCCCACTTCCATCGCCCGCCCACTTCCATCTGCCCGCCCACTCCCATCACCCGCCTACTCCCATCACCCACCCACTTCCATCTGCCCGCCCACTCCCATCTGCCCGCCCACTTCCATCTGCCCGCCTACTCCCATCTGCCCGCCCACTCCCATCTGCCCGCCCACTTCCATCGCCCGCCCACTTCCATCTGCCCGCCCACTTCCATCACCCGCCCACTTCCATCATCCGCCCACTTCCATCTGCCCGCCCACTCCCATCACCCACCCACTCCCATCTGCCCGCCCACTCCCATCTGCCCGCCCACTTCCATCATCCGCCCACTTCCATCTGCCCGCCCACTCCCATCACCCACCCACTCCCATCTGCCCGCCCACTCCCATCTGCCCGCCCACTCCCATCTGCCCGCCCACTTCCATCTGCCAGCCCACTCCCATCACCCGCCCACTTCCATCTGCCCGCCCACTCCCATCTGCCCACCCGCGTCTATCAGCCCACACACTCCCATCACCCGCCCACTCCCATCTGCCCGCCCACTTCCATCATCCGCCCACTCCCATCTGCCCGCCCACTTCCATCACCCACCCACTTCCATCTGCCCACCCACTTCCATCTGCCCGCCCACGTCTATCAGCCCACACACTCCCATCACCCGCCCACTCCCATCACCCGCCCACTCCCATCACCCGCCCACGTCTATCAGCCCGCCCACTTCCATCTGCCCGCCCACGTCTATCAGCCCACACACTCCCATCACCCGCCCACTCCCATCTGCCCGCCCACGTCTATCAGCCCACACACTCCCATCACCCGCCCACTCCCATCACCCGCCCACTCCCATCACCCGCCCACTCCCATCAGCCAGCCCACTTCCATCTGCCCGCCCACGTCTATCAGCCCACACACTCCCATCTGCCCGCCCACTCCCATCACCCGCCTACTCCCATCACCCACCCACTTCCATCAGCCCGCCCACTTCCATCTGCCCGCCCACGTCTATCAGCCCGCCCACTTCCATCACCCGCCCACTTCCATCACCCACTCATTAGAAGATTGGTGAGGAAGGTTGTTCAGTAGAAGGGAGTGGCCATCAGCCTAATGAGATATTCCCAATATTCTGTACTTTCATCGCCCGCCCACTTCCATCTGCCCGCCCACTTCCATCTGCCCGCCCACTTCCATCTGCCCGCCCACGTCTATCAGCCCGCCCACTTCCATCTGCCCGCCCACGTCTATCAGCCCGCCCACTCCCATCTGCCCGCCCACTCCCATCACCCACCCACTCCCATCTGCCCGCCCACGTCTATCAGCCCGCCCACTTCCATCTGCCCGCCCACGTCTATCAGCCCACCCACTTCCATCTGCCCGCCCACTCCCATCAGCCCCCCCACTCCCATCTGCCCGCCCACTCCCATCACCCGCCCACTCCCATCAGCCCGCCCACTTCCATCACCCGCCCACTTCCATCTGCCCGCCCACTCCCATCACCCGCCCACTTCCATCTGCCCGCCCACGTCTATCAGCCCGCCCACTTCCATCTGCCCGCCCACTCCCATCACCCGCCCACTTCCATCTGCCAGCCCACTCCCATCACCCGCCCACTTCCATCTGCCCGCCCACGTCTATCAGCCCACACACTCCCATCAGCCCGCCCACTTCCATCTGCCCGCCCACTCCCATCTGCCCGCCCACTCCCATCACCTGCCGGCTCCTATCTGCCCGCCCACTCCCATCACCCGCCCACGTCCATCAGCCCGCCCACTCCCATCACCACTCATTCCCATCACCCGCCCACGTCCATCGGCCCGCCCACGTCCATCAGCCCGCACACTCCCATCAGCCCGCCCACGTCCATCGGCCCGCCCACTCCCATCACCCACTCACTCCCATCACCTGCCCACTCCCATCACCCGCCGGCTCCCATCACCCGCCGGCTCCCATCGTCCGCCCACGTCCATCAGCCCGCCCACGTCCATCAGCCCGCCCACGTCCATCGGCCCGCCCACTCCCATCACCCACTCACTCCCATCACCCGCCGGCTCCCATCGTCCGCCCACTCCCATCACCCCAAATATAAAAACCCCATCCCCCATCCCCCCATAAAAACCCCATCCCCCCACATATATTCCCCCTCCCCCCACACTCTACTCCAGGGAAGGGAGGAGCCTTTATACGCTTGAATAATCTCTGGTCCAATAATAATGGTGGAGGCGCATTCAGTCCTCTACAGCGCTGGCCATCAACCCCGTCCTCAGGGCCACTAAGACATCAGACACACGGATGGACTGTCCGCTGAAAACGGTCCGCCGGAGAGATCATCAGACAGAAATCCGCGCGGACACGATACGCGGTGACGTGCGCGGCCCTGGAAGGTCAATGCTTACACGCATGCGTCGGCTTTCGGCCGAGCGGACATGTCCGGTGAGTCGTACAGACGACCGAGCATGCTAAGAAACGTTCGTCTCTTATACATATAGGGGGGTCTCTTCTGTATATAGGGAGGTCTCTTCTGTATATAGGGAGGTATCTTCTGTATATAGGGAGGTCTCTTCTGTATATAGGGGGGTCTCTTCTGTATATAGGGGGGTCTCTTCTGCATATAGGGAGGTCTCTTCTGTATATAGGGAGGTCTCTTGTGTCTATAGGGAGGTCTCTTCTGTATATAGGGAGGTATCTTCTGTATATAGGGGGGTCTCTTCTGTATATAGGGAGGTCTCTTCTGTATATAGGGAGGTCTCTTCTGTATACAGGGAGGTCTCTTGTGTCTATAGGGAGGTCTCTTCTGTATATAGGGAGGTATCTTCTGTATATAGGGGGGTCTCTTCTGTATATAGGGAGGTCTCTTCTGTATATAGGGAGGTCTCTTCTGTATATAGGGAGGTCTCTTCTGTATATAGGGAGGTCTCTTCTGTATATAGGGAGGTCTCTTCTGTATATAGGGGGGTCTCTTCTGTATATAGGGAGGTCTCTTCTGTATATAGGGGGGTCTCTTCTGTATATAGGGAGGTCTCTTCTGTATACAGGGAGGTCTCTTCTGTATATAGGGGGTCTCTTCTGTATATAGGGAGGTCTCTTCTATATACAGGGAGGTCTCTTCTGTATATAGGGAGGTCTCTTCTGTATATAGGGGGGTCTCTTCTGTATATAGGGAGGTCTCTTGTGTATATAGGGGGGTCTCTTCTGTATACAGGGGGTCTCTTCTGTATATAGGGGGTCTCTTCTGTATATAGGGAGGTCTCTTCTGTATATAGGGAGGTCTCTTCTGTATATAGGGAGGTCTCTTCTGTATATAGGGAGGTCTCTTCTATATACAGGGAGGTCTCTTCTGTATATAGGGAGGTCTCTTGTGTCTATAGGGGGTCTCTTCTGTATATAGGGGGGTCTCTTCTGTATATAGGGGGTCTCTTCTGTATATAGGGAGGTCTCTTCTGTCTATAGGGGGTCTCTTCTGTCTATAGGGGGGTCTCTTATGTATATAGGGGGGTCTCTTCTGTATATAGGGAGGTTTCTTCTGTATATAGGGGGGTCTCTTGTGTATATAGGGAGGTCTCTTCTGTATATAGGGAGGTCTCTTCTGTATATAGGGTGGTCTCTTGTGTATATAGGGGGGTCTCTTCTGTATACAGGGAGGTCTCTTCTGTATATAGGGAGGTATCTTCTACATATATGGGGGTCTCTTCTACATATAGGGAGGTCTCTTCTGTATATAGGGAGGTCTCTTCTGTATATAGGGAGGTCTCTTCTGTATATAGGGAGGTCTCTTCTATATACAGGGAGGTCTCTTCTGTATATAGGGAGGTCTCTTCTGTATATAGGGAGGTCTCTTGTGTCTATAGGGGGTCTCTTCTGTATATAGGGGGGTCTCTTCTGTATATAGGGGGTCTCTTCTGTATATAGGGAGGTCTCTTCTGTCTATAGGGGGGTCTCTTCTGTCTATAGGGGGGTCTCTTCTGTATATAGGGGGGTCTCTTCTGTATATAGGGAGGTCTCTTCTGTATACAGGGAGGTCTCTTCTATATACAGGGAGGTCTCTTCTGTATATAGGGAGGTCTCTTCTGTATATAGGGAGGTCTCTTCTGTATATAGGGAGGTATCTTCTGTATATAGGGAGGTCTCTTCTGTATATAGGGAGGTCTCTTCTATATACAGGGAGGTCTCTTCTGTATACAGGGAGGTCTCTTCTGTATATAGGGAGGTATCTTCTGTATATAGGGGGGTCTCTTCTGTATATAGGGAGGTCTCTTCTGTATATAGGGAGGTATCTTCTGTATATAGGGAGGTCTCTTCTGTATATAGGGAGGTCTCTTCTGTATATAGGGAGGTCTCTTCTGTATATAGGGAGGTCTCTTCTGTATATAGGGGGGTCTCTTCTGTATATAGGGAGGTCTCTTCTATATATAGGGGGGTCTCTTCTGCATATAGGGAGGTCTCTTCTGTATACAGGGAGGTCTCTTGTGTCTATAGGGAGGTCTCTTCTGTATATAGGGAGGTATCTTCTGTATATAGGGGGGTCTCTTCTGTATATAGGGAGGTCTCTTCTGTATATAGGGAGGTCTCTTCTGTATACAGGGAGGTCTCTTGTGTCTATAGGGAGGTCTCTTCTGTATATAGGGAGGTATCTTCTGTATATAGGGGGGTCTCTTCTGTATATAGGGAGGTATCTTCTGTATATAGGGAGGTCTCTTCTGTATATAGGGAGGTCTCTTCTGTATATAGGGAGGTCTCTTCTGTATATAGGGAGGTCTCTTCTGTATATAGGGGGGTCTCTTCTGTATATAGGGAGGTCTCTTCTGTATATAGGGGGGTCTCTTCTGTATATAGGGAGGTCTCTTCTGTATACAGGGAGGTCTCTTCTGTATATAGGGGGTCTCTTCTGTATATAGGGAGGTCTCTTCTATATACAGGGAGGTCTCTTCTGTATATAGGGAGGTCTCTTCTGTATATAGGGGGGTCTCTTCTGTATATAGGGAGGTCTCTTGTGTATATAGGGGGGTCTCTTCTGTATACAGGGGGTCTCTTCTGTATATAGGGGGTCTCTTCTGTATATAGGGAGGTCTCTTCTGTATATAGGGAGGTCTCTTCTGTATATAGGGAGGTCTCTTCTGTATATAGGGAGGTCTCTTCTATATACAGGGATGTCTCTTCTGTATATAGGGAGGTCTCTTGTGTCTATAGGGGGTCTCTTCTGTATATAGGGGGGTCTCTTCTGTATATAGGGGGTCTCTTCTGTATATAGGGAGGTCTCTTCTGTCTATAGGGGGTCTCTTCTGTCTATAGGGGGTCTCTTATGTATATAGGGGGGTCTCTTCTGTATATAGGGAGGTTTCTTCTGTATATAGGGGGGTCTCTTGTGTATATAGGGAGGTCTCTTCTGTATATAGGGAGGTCTCTTCTGTATATAGGGTGGTCTCTTGTGTATATAGGGGGGTCTCTTCTGTATACAGGGAGGTCTCTTCTGTATATAGGGAGGTATCTTCTACATATATGGGGGTCTCTTCTACATATAGGGAGGTCTCTTCTGTATATAGGGAGGTCTCTTCTGTATATAGGGAGGTCTCTTCTGTATATAGGGAGGTCTCTTCTATATACAGGGAGGTCTCTTCTGTATATAGGGAGGTCTCTTCTGTATATAGGGAGGTCTCTTGTGTCTATAGGGGGTCTCTTCTGTATATAGGGGGGTCTCTTCTGTATATAGGGGGTCTCTTCTGTATATAGGGAGGTCTCTTCTGTCTATAGGGGGGTCTCTTCTGTCTATAGGGGGGTCTCTTATGTATATAGGGGGGTCTCTTCTGTATATAGGGAGGTCTCTTCTGTATACAGGGAGGTCTCTTCTATATACAGGGAGGTCTCTTCTGTATATAGGGAGGTCTCTTCTGTATATAGGGAGGTCTCTTCTGTATATAGGGAGGTATCTTCTGTATATAGGGAGGTCTCTTCTGTATATAGGGAGGTCTCTTCTATATACAGGGAGGTCTCTTCTGTATACAGGGAGGTCTCTTCTGTATATAGGGAGGTATCTTCTGTATATAGGGGGGTCTCTTCTGTATATAGGGAGGTCTCTTCTGTATATAGGGAGGTATCTTCTGTATATAGGGAGGTCTCTTCTGTATATAGGGAGGTCTCTTCTGTATATAGGGAGGTCTCTTCTGTATATAGGGAGGTCTCTTCTGTATATAGGGGGGTCTCTTCTGTATATAGGGAGGTCTCTTCTGTATATAGGGGGGTCTCTTCTGTATATAGGGAGGTCTCTTCTGTATACAGGGAGGTCTCTTCTGTATATAGGGGGTCTCTTCTGTATATAGGGAGGTCTCTTCTATATACAGGGAGGTCTCTTCTGTATATAGGGAGGTCTCTTCTGTATATAGGGGGGTCTCTTCTGTATATAGGGAGGTCTCTTGTGTATATAGGGGGGTCTCTTCTGTATACAGGGGGGTCTCTTCTGTATATAGGGGGTCTCTTCTGTATATAGGGAGGTCTCTTCTGTATATAGGGAGGTCTCTTCTGTATATAGGGAGGTCTCTTCTGTATATAGGGAGGTCTCTTCTATATACAGGGAGGTCTCTTCTGTATATAGGGAGGTCTCTTGTGTCTATAGGGGGTCTCTTCTGTATATAGGGGGGTCTCTTCTGTATATAGGGGGTCTCTTCTGTATATAGGGAGGTCTCTTCTGTCTATAGGGGGTCTCTTCTGTCTATAGGGGGGTCTCTTATGTATATAGGGGGGTCTCTTCTGTATATAGGGAGGTTTCTTCTGTATATAGGGGGGTCTCTTGTGTATATAGGGAGGTCTCTTCTGTATATAGGGAGGTCTCTTCTGTATATAGGGTGGTCTCTTGTGTATATAGGGGGGTCTCTTCTGTATACAGGGAGGTCTCTTCTGTATATAGGGAGGTATCTTCTACATATATGGGGGTCTCTTCTACATATAGGGAGGTCTCTTCTGTATATAGGGAGGTCTCTTCTGTATATAGGGAGGTCTCTTCTGTATATAGGGAGGTCTCTTCTATATACAGGGAGGTCTCTTCTGTATATAGGGAGGTCTCTTCTGTATATAGGGAGGTCTCTTCTGTATATAGGGAGGTCTCTTGTGTCTATAGGGGGTCTCTTATGTATATAGGGGGGTCTCTTCTGTATATAGGGAGGTTTCTTCTGTATATAGGGGGTCTCTTCTGTATATAGGGAGGTCTCTTCTATATACAGGGAGGTCTCTTCTGTATATAGGGAGGTCTCTTCTGTATATAGGGAGGTCTCTTGTGTCTATAGGGGGTCTCTTATGTATATAGGGGGGTCTCTTCTGTATATAGGGAGGTTTCTTCTGTATATAGGGGGTCTCTTCTGTATATAGGGAGGTCTCTTCTGTCTATAGGGGGGTCTCTTCTGTATATAGGGAGGTCTCTTCTGTATATAGGGGGGTCTCTTCTGTATATAGGGAGGTCTCTTCTGTATATAGGGGGTCTCTTGTGTATATAGGGAGGTCTCTTCTGTATATAGGGGGGTCTCTTCTGTATATAGGGAGGTCTCTTCTGTATATAGGGAGGTCTCTTCTGTATATAGGGGGGTCTCTTCTGTATATAGGGGGGTCTCTTGTGTATATAGGGAGGTCTCTTCTGTATATAGGGGGTCTCTTTTCTATATAGGGAGGTCTCTTCTGTATATAGGGGGGTCTCTTCTGTATATAGGGAGGTCTCTTCTGTATATAGGGAGGTCTCTTGTGTATATAGGGGGGTCTCTTCTGTATATAGGGAGGTCTCTTCTGTATACAGGGAGGTCTCATCTGTATATAGGGAGGTCTCTTCTGTATATAGGGAGGTCTCTTCTGTATATAGGGAGGTCTCTTCTGTATATAGGGAGGTCTCTTCTGTATATAGGGGGTCTCTTCTGTATATAGGGAGGTCTCTTCTGTATATAGGGGGGTCTCTTCTGTATATAGGGAGGTCTCTTCTGTATATAGGGGGGTCTCTTCTGTATATAGGGGGTCTCTTCTTTATATAGGGAGGTCTCTTCTGTATATAGGGAGGTCTCTTCTGTATATATAGGGAGGTCTCTTCTGTATATAGGGAGGTCTCTTCTATATATAGGGAGGTCTCTTCTGTATATAGGGGGGTCTCTTCTGTATATAGGGAGGTCTCTTCTATATATAGGGAGGTCTCTTCTGTATATAGGGAGGTCTCTTCTGTATATAGGGAGGTCTCTTGTGTATATAGGGGGGGGTCTCTTCTGTATACAGGGAGGTCTCTTCTGTATACAGGGAGGTCTCTTCTGTATATAGGGAGGTCTCTTGTGTATATAGGGGGGGGGGTCTCTTCTGTATACAGGGAGGTCTCTTCTGTATACAGGGAGGTCTCTTCTGTATATAGGGAGGTCTCTTGTGTATATAGGGAGGTCTCTTCTGTATATTGGGAGGTCTCTTGTGTATATAGGGAGGTCTCTTGTGTATATAGGGGGGTCTCTTCTGTATATAGGGAGGTCTCTTCTGTATATAGGGGGTCTCTTCTGTATATAGGGAGGTCTCTTCTGTATATAGGGAGGTCTCTTCTATATATAGGGAGGTCTCTTCTGTATACAGGGAGGTCTCTTCTATATATAGAGAGGTCTCTTCTATATATAGGGAGGTCTCTTATACATATAGGGAGGTCTCTGCTACATATATGGGGGTCTCTTCTGTATATAGGGAGGTCTCTTCTGTATATAGGGAGGTCTCTTCTGTATATAGGGAGGTCTCTTCTACATATAGGGGGGTCTCTTCTGTATATAGGGAGGTCTCTTCTGTATATAGGGAGGTCTCTTCTGTATATAGGGAGGTCTCTTCTACATATAGGGGGTCTCTTCTGTATATAGGGAGGTCTCTTCTATATATAGGGAGGTCTCTTCTGTATATAGGGAGGTCTCTTCTGTATATATGGAGGTCTCTTCTATTTATAGAAAGGTCTCTTCTGTATATAGGGAGGTCTCTTCTACATATATGGGGGTCTCTTCTGTATATAGGGAGGTCTCTTCTGTATATATGGAGGTCTCTTCTGTATATATGGAGGTCTCTTCTATTTATAGGAAGGTCTCTTCTGTATATAGGGAGGTCTCTTCTGTATATAGGGAGGTCTCTTCTGTATATAGGGGGGTCTCTTCTGTATATAGGGAGGTCTCTTCTATATATAGGGAGGTCTCTTCTGTATATAGGGAGGTCTCTTCTGTATATAGGGAGGTCTCTTCTACATATAGGGGGTCTCTTCTGTATATAGGGAGGTCTCTTCTGTATATAGGGAGGTCTCTTCTATATACAGGGAGGTCTCTTCTGTATATAGGGAGGTCTCTTCTGTATATAGGGAGGTCTCTTGTGTCTATAGGGGGTCTCTTCTGTATATAGGGGGTCTCTTCTGTATATAGGGGGTCTCTTCTGTATATAGGGAGGTCTCTTCTGTCTATAGGGGGGTCTCTTCTGTCTATAGGGGGTCTCTTCTGTCTATAGGGGGGTCTCTTATGTATATAGGGGGGTCTCTTCTGTATATAGGGAGGTTTCTTCTGTATATAGGGGGTCTCTTGTGTATATAGGGAGGTCTCTTCTGTATAAAGGGGGGTCTCTTCTGTATATAGGGAGGTCTCTTCTGTATATAGGGAGGTCTCTTCTGTATATAGGGGGGTCTCTTCTGTATATAGGGGGGTCTCTTGTGTATATAGGGAGGTCTCTTCTGTATATAGGGGGTCTCTTTTCTATATAGGGAGGTCTCTTCTGTATATAGGGGGGTCTCTTCTGTATACAGGGAGGTCTCATCTGTATATAGGGAGGTCTCTTCTGTATATAGGGAGGTCTCTTCTGTATATAGGGAGGTCTCTTCTGTATATAGGGAGGTCTCTTCTGTATATAGGGAGGTCTCTTCTGTATATAGGGGGTCTCTTCTGTATATAGGGAGGTCTCTTCTGTATATAGGGGGGTCTCTTCTGTATATAGGGAGGTCTCTTCTGTATATAGGGGGGTCTCTTCTGTATATAGGGGGTCTCTTCTTTATATAGGGAGGTCTCTTCTGTATATAGGGAGGTCTCTTCTGTATATATAGGGAGGTCTCTTCTGTATATAGGGAGGTCTCTTCTATATATAGGGAGGTCTCTTCTGTATATAGGGGGGTCTCTTCTGTATATAGGGAGGTCTCTTCTATATATAGGGAGGTCTCTTCTGTATATAGGGAGGTCTCTTCTGTATATAGGGAGGTCTCTTGTGTATATAGGGGGGGGTCTCTTCTGTATACAGGGAGGTCTCTTCTGTATACAGGGAGGTCTCTTCTGTATATAGGGAGGTCTCTTGTGTATATAGGGGGGGTCTCTTCTGTATACAGGGAGGTCTCTTCTGTATACAGGGAGGTCTCTTCTGTATATAGGGAGGTCTCTTGTGTATATAGGGAGGTCTCTTGTGTATATAGGGAGGTCTCTTGTGTATATAGGGAGGTCTCTTGTGTATATAGGGGGGTCTCTTCTGTATATAGGGAGGGCTCTTCTGTATATAGGGGGTCTCTTCTGTATATAGGGAGGTCTCTTCTGTATATAGGGAGGTCTCTTCTATATATAGGGAGGTCTCTTCTGTATACAGGGAGGTCTCTTCTATATATAGAGAGGTCTCTTCTATATATAGGGAGGTCTCTTATACATATAGGGAGGTCTCTGCTACATATATGGGGGTCTCTTCTGTATATAGGGAGGTCTCTTCTGTATATAGGGGGTCTCTTCTGTATATAGGGAGGTCTCTTCTGTATATATGGAGGTCTTTTCTATTTATAGGAAGGTCTCTTCTGTATATAGGGAGGTCTCTTCTATATATAGGGAGGTCTCTTCTGTATATAGGGAGGTCTCTTCTGTATATAGGGAGGTCTCTTCTGCATATTGGGAGGTCTCTTCTGCATATAGGGAGGTCTCTTCTACATATATGGGGGTCTCTTCTGTATATAGGGAGGTCTCTTCTGTATATAGGGAGGTCTCTTCTGTATATAGGGAGGTCTCTTCTGTATATAGGGGGGTCTCTTCTGTATATAGGGAGGTCTCTTCTGTATATAGGGAGGTCTCTTCTGTATATATGGAGGTCTCTTCTATTTATAGAAAGGTCTCTTCTGTATATAGGGAGGTCTCTTCTACATATATGGGGGTCTCTTCTGTATATAGGGAGGTCTCTTCTGTATATAGGGGGGTCTCTTCTGTATATAGGGAGGTCTCTTCTATTTATAGGAAGGTCTCTTCTGTATATAGGGAGGTCTCTTCTATATATAGGGAGGTCTCTTCTGTATATAGGGAGGTCTCTTCTGTATATAGGGAGGTCTCTTCTACATATAGGGGGTCTCTTCTGTATATAGGGAGGTCTCTTCTGTATATAGGGAGGTCTCTTCTGTATATATGGAGGTCTCTTCTATTTATAGGAAGGTCTCATCTGTATATAGGGAGGTCTCTTCTATATATAGGGAGGTCTCTTCTGTATATAGGGAGGTCTCTTCTATATATAGGGAGGTCTCTTCTGCATATAGGGAGGTCTCTTCTGTATATAGGGAGGTCTCTTCTACATATAGGGGGGTCTCTTCTGTATATAGGGAGGTCTCTTCTGTATATAGGGAGGTCTCTTCTGTATATATGGAGGTCTCTTCTATTTATAGGAAGGTCTCTTCTGTATATAGGGAGGTCTCTTCTATATATAGGGAGGTCTCTTGTGTATATAGGAAGGTCTCTTCTGTATATAGGGGGGTCTCTTCTGTATATAGGGGGGTCTCTTCTGTATATAGGGAGGTCTCTTGTGTATATAGGGAGGTCTCTTCTGTATATAGGGAGGTCTCTTCTGTATATATGGAGGTCTCTTCTATTTATAGGAAGGTCTCTTCTGTATATAGGGAGGTCTCTTTTCTATATAGGGGGTCTCTTCTGTATATAGGGGGGTCTCTTCTATATATAGGGAGGTCTCTTCTGTATATAGGGAGGTCTCTTCTGTATATAGGGGGTCTCTTTTCTATATAGGGGGTCTCTTCTGTATATAGGGGGTCTCTTCTATATATAGGGAGGTCTCTTCTGTATATAGGGAGGTCTCTTCTGTATATAGGGAGGTCTCTTCTGTATATAGGGAGGTCTCTTGTGTCTATAGGGGGGTCTCTTCTGTATATAGGGGGTCTCTTCTGTATATAGGGAGGTCTCTTCTGTATACAGGGAGGTCTCTTCTACATATAGGGAGGTCTCTTCTACATATAGGGGGGTCTCTTCTGTTTATAGGGAGGTCTCTTCTGTATATAGGGGGGTCTCTTGTGTATATAGGGAGGTCTCTTCTGTATATAGGGAGGTCTCTTCTTTATATAGGGGGTCTCTTCTGTATATAGGGAGGTCTCTTCTGTATATAGGGGGGGTCTCTTCTATATATAGGGAGGTCTCTTCTGTATATAGGGGGGTCTCTTCTGTATATAGGGAGGTCTCTTCTGTATATAGGGAGGTCTCTTCTACATATAGGGGGGTCTCTTCTGTATATAGAGAGGTCTCTTCTGTATATAGGGAGGTCTCTTCTGTATATAGGGAGGTCTCTTCAATTTATAGGAAGGTCTCTTCTGTATATAGGGAGGTCTCTTCTATATATAGGAGGTCTCTTCTGTATATAGGGAGGTCTCTTCTGCATATAGGGAGGTCTCTTCTGCATATAGGGGGGTCTCTTCTGTATATAGGGGGTCTCTTCTGTATATAGGGAGGTCTCTTCTATATATAGGGAGGTCTTTTCTGTATACAGGGAGGTCTCTTCTGTATATAGGGAGGTCTCTTCTGTATATAGGGAGGTCTCTTCTGTATATAGGGAGGTCTCTTCTGTATATAGGGGGTCTCTTCTGTATATAGGGAGGTCTCTTCTGTATATAGGGGGGTCTCTTCTGTATATAGGGAGGTCTCTTCTGTATATAGGGGGGTCTCTTCTGTATATAGGGGGGTCTCTTCTTTATATAGGGAGGTCTCTTCTGTATATAGGGGGGTCTCTTCTGTATATAGGGGGGTCTCTTCTGTATATATAGGGAGGTCTCTTCTGTATATAGGGAGGTCTCTTCTATATATAGGGAGGTCTCTTCTGTATATAGGGGGTCTCTTCTGTATATAGGGAGGTCTCTTCTATATATAGGGAGGTCTCTTCTGTATATAGGGAGGTCTCTTGTGTATATAGGGAGGTCTCTTGTGTATATAGGGGGGGTCTCTTCTGTATACAGGGAGGTCTCTTCTGTATACAGGGAGGTCTCTTCTGTATATAGGGAGGTCTCTTGTGTATATAGGGGGGGTCTCTTCTGTATACAGGGAGGTCTCTTCTGTATACAGGGAGGTCTCTTCTGTATATAGGGAGGTCTCTTGTGTATATAGGGAGGTCTCTTCTGTATATAGGGAGGTCTCTTGTGTATATAGGGAGGTCTCTTGTGTATATAGGGGGGTCTCTTCTGTATATAGGGAGGTCTCTTCTGTATATAGGGGGTCTCTTCTGTATATAGGGAGGTCTCTTCTGTATATAGGGAGGTCTCTTCTATATATAGGGAGGTCTCTTCTGTATACAGGGAGGTCTCTTCTATATATAGAGAGGTCTCTTCTGTATATAGGGAGGTCTCTTCTACATATAGGGGGGTCTCTTCTGTATATAGGGAGGTCTCTTCTGTATATAGAGAGGTCTCTTCTGTATATAGGGAGGTCTCTTCTACATATAGGGGGTCTCTTCTGTATATAGGGAGGTCTCTTCTATATATAGGGAGGTCTCTTCTGTATATAGGGAGGTCTCTTCTGTATATATGGAGGTCTCTTCTATTTATAGAAAGGTCTCTTCTGTATATAGGGAGGTCTCTTCTACATATATGGGGGTCTCTTCTGTATATAGGGAGGTCTCTTCTGTATATATGGAGGTCTCTTCTGTATATATGGAGGTCTCTTCTATTTATAGGAAGGTCTCTTCTGTATATAGGGAGGTCTCTTCTGTATATAGGGAGGTCTCTTCTGTATATAGGGGGGTCTCTTCTGTATATAGGGAGGTCTCTTCTATATATAGGGAGGTCTCTTCTGTATATAGGGAGGTCTCTTCTGTATATAGGGAGGTCTCTTCTACATATAGGGGGTCTCTTCTGTAT
The DNA here is from genome assembly GCF_905171775.1 of Rana temporaria. Lineage (NCBI taxonomy): Eukaryota > Metazoa > Chordata > Amphibia > Anura > Ranidae > Rana > Rana temporaria. The sequence continues at coordinate 398,227 of NW_024404477.1, forward strand.
ATAGGGAGGTCTCTTCTGTATATAGGGAGGTCTCTTCTATATACAGGGAGGTCTCTTCTGTATATAGGGAGGTCTCTTCTGTATATAGGGAGGTCTCTTGTGTCTATAGGGGGTCTCTTCTGTATATAGGGGGTCTCTTCTGTATATAGGGGGTCTCTTCTGTATATAGGGAGGTCTCTTCTGTCTATAGGGGGTCTCTTCTGTCTATAGGGGGTCTCTTCTGTCTATAGGGGGGTCTCTTATGTATATAGGGGGGTCTCTTCTGTATATAGGGAGGTTTCTTCTGTATATAGGGGGTCTCTTGTGTATATAGGGAGGTCTCTTCTGTATATAGGGGGGTCTCTTCTGTATATAGGGAGGTCTCTTCTGTATATAGGGAGGTCTCTTCTGTATATAGGGGGGTCTCTTCTGTATATAGGGGGGTCTCTTGTGTATATAGGGAGGTCTCTTCTGTATATAGGGGGTCTCTTTTCTATATAGGGAGGTCTCTTCTGTATATAGGGGGGTCTCTTCTGTATACAGGGAGGTCTCTTCTGTATATAGGGAGGTCTCTTCTGTATATAGGGAGGTCTCTTCTGTATATAGGGAGGTCTCTTCTGTATATAGGGAGGTCTCTTCTGTATATAGGGGGTCTCTTCTGTATATAGGGAGGTCTCTTCTGTATATAGGGGGGTCTCTTCTGTATATAGGGAGGTCTCTTCTGTATATAGGGGGGTCTCTTCTGTATATAGGGGGTCTCTTCTGTATATAGGGAGGTCTCTTCTGTATATAGGGAGGTCTCTTCTGTATATATAGGGAGGTCTCTTCTGTATATAGGGAGGTCTCTTCTATATATAGGGAGGTCTCTTCTGTATATAGGGGGGTCTCTTCTGTATATAGGGAGGTCTCTTCTATATATAGGGAGGTCTCTTCTGTATATAGGGAGGTCTCTTCTGTATATAGGGAGGTCTCTTGTGTATATAGGGGGGGGGTCTCTTCTGTATACAGGGAGGTCTCTTCTGTATACAGGGAGGTCTCTTCTGTATATAGGGAGGTCTCTTGTGTATATAGGGGGGGTCTCTTCTGTATACAGGGAGGTCTCTTCTGTATACAGGGAGGTCTCTTCTGTATATAGGGAGGTCTCTTGTGTATATAGGGAGGTCTCTTGTGTATATAGGGAGGTCTCTTGTGTATATAGGGAGGTCTCTTGTGTATATAGGGGGGTCTCTTCTGTATATAGGGAGGGCTCTTCTGTATATAGGGGGGTCTCTTCTGTATATAGGGAGGTCTCTTCTGTATATAGGGAGGTCTCTTCTATATATAGGGAGGTCTCTTCTATATATAGAGAGGTCTCTTCTATATATAGGGAGGTCTCTTATACATATAGGGAGGTCTCTGCTACATATATGGGGGTCTCTTCTGTATATAGGGAGGTCTCTTCTGTATATAGGGGGTCTCTTCTGTATATAGGGAGGTCTCTTCTGTATATATGGAGGTCTTTTCTATTTATAGGAAGGTCTCTTCTGTATATAGGGAGGTCTCTTCTATATATAGGGAGGTCTCTTCTGTATATAGGGAGGTCTCTTCTGTATATAGGGAGGTCTCTTCTGCATATAGGGAGGTCTCTTCTGCATATAGGGAGGTCTCTTCTACATATATGGGGGTCTCTTCTGTATATAGGGAGGTCTCTTCTGTATATAGGGAGGTCTCTTCTGTATATAGGGAGGTCTCTTCTGTATATAGGGGGGTCTCTTCTGTATATAGGGAGGTCTCTTCTGTATATAGGGAGGTCTCTTCTGTATATATGGAGGTCTCTTCTATTTATAGAAAGGTCTCTTCTGTATATAGGGAGGTCTCTTCTACATATATGGGGGTCTCTTCTGTATATAGGGAGGTCTCTTCTGTATATAGGGAGGTCTCTTCTATATATATGGAGGTCTCTTCTATTTATAGGAAGGTCTCTTCTGTATATAGGGAGGTCTCTTCTATATATAGGGAGGTCTCTTCTGTATATAGGGAGGTCTCTTCTGTATATAGGGAGGTCTCTTCTATATATAGGGGGTCTCTTCTGTATATAGGGAGGTCTCTTCTGTATATAGGGAGGTCTCTTCTGTATATATGGAGGTCTCTTCTATTTATAGGAAGGTCTCATCTGTATATATGGAGGTCTCTTCTATATATAGGGAGGTCTCTTCTGTATATAGGGAGGTCTCTTCTATATATAGGGAGGTCTCTTCTGCATATAGGGAGGTCTCTTCTGTATATAGGGAGGTCTCTTCTATATATAGGGAGGTCTCTTCTGTATATAGGGAGGTCTCTTCTGTATATAGGGAGGTCTCTTCTGTATATATGGAGGTCTCTTCTATTTATAGGAAGGTCTCTTCTGTATATAGGGAGGTCTCTTTTCTATATAGGGGGTCTCTTCTGTATATAGGGGGGTCTCTTCTATATATAGGGAGGTCTCTTCTGTATATAGGGAGGTCTCTTCTGTATATAGGGGGTCTCTTTTCTATATAGGGGGTCTCTTCTGTATATAGGGGGTCTCTTCTATATATAGGGAGGTCTCTTCTGTATATAGGGAGGTCTCTTCTGTATATAGGGAGGTCTCTTCTGTATATAGGGAGGTCTCTTCTGTATATAGGGAGGTCTCTTGTGTCTATAGGGGGGTCTCTTCTGTATATAGGGGGGTCTCTTCTGTATATAGGGAGGTCTCTTCTGTATACAGGGAGGTCTCTTCTACATATAGGGAGGTCTCTTCTACATATAGGGGGGTCTCTTCTGTTTATAGGGAGGTCTCTTCTGTATATAGGGGGGTCTCTTGTGTATATAGGGAGGTCTCTTCTGTATATAGGGAGGTCTCTTCTGTATATATGGAGGTCTCTTCTATTTATAGAAAGGTCTCTTCTGTATATAGGGAGGTCTCTTCTACATATATGGGGGTCTCTTCTGTATATAGGGAGGTCTCTTCTGTATATAGGGAGGTCTCTTCTGTATATATGGAGGTCTCTTCTATTTATAGGAAGGTCTCTTCTGTATATAGGGAGGTCTCTTCTATATATAGGGAGGTCTCTTCTGTATATAGGGAGGTCTCTTCTGTATATAGGGAGGTCTCTTCTACATATAGGGGGTCTCTTCTGTATATAGGGAGGTCTCTTCTGTATATAGGGAGGTCTCTTCTGTATATATGGAGGTCTCTTCTATTTATAGGAAGGTCTCATCTGTATATAGGGAGGTCTCTTCTATATATAGGGAGGTCTCTTCTACATATAGGGAGGTCTCTTCTATATATAGGGAGGTCTCTTCTGCATATAGGGAGGTCTCTTCTGTATATAGGGAGGTCTCTTCTACATATAGGGAGGTCTCTTCTGTATATAGGGAGGTCTCTTCTGTATATAGGGAGGTCTCTTCTGTATATATGGAGGTCTCTTCTATTTATAGGAAGGTCTCTTCTGTATATAGGGAGGTCTCTTTTCTATATAGGGGGTCTCTTCTGTATATAGGGGGGTCTCTTCTATATATAGGGAGGTCTCTTCTGTATATAGGGAGGTCTCTTCTGTATATAGGGGGTCTCTTTTCTATATAGGGGGTCTCTTCTGTATATAGGGGGTCTCTTCTATATATAGGGAGGTCTCTTCTGTATATAGGGAGGTCTCTTCTGTATATAGGGAGGTCTCTTCTGTATATAGGGAGGTCTCTTCTGTATATAGGGAGGTCTCTTCTGTATATAGGGGGGTCTCTTCTGTATATAGGGGGGTCTCTTCTGTATATAGGGAGGTCTCTTCTGTATATAGGGAGGTCTCTTCTACATATAGGGAGGTCTCTTCTACATATAGGGAGGTCTCTTCTGTTTATAGGGAGGTCTCTTCTGTATATAGGGGGGTCTCTTGTGTATATAGGGAGGTCTCTTCTGTATATAGGGAGGTCTCTTCTGTATATAGGGGGTCTCTTCTGTATATAGGGAGGTCTCTTCTGTATATAGGGGGGGTCTCTTCTATATATAGGGAGGTCTCTTCTGTATATAGGGGGGTCTCTTCTGTATATAGGGAGGTCTCTTCTGTATATAGGGAGGTCTCTTCTACATATAGGGGGGTCTCTTCTGTATATAGAGAGGTCTCTTCTGTATATAGGGAGGTCTCTTCTGTATATAGGGAGGTCTCTTCAATTTATAGGAAGGTCTCTTCTGTATATAGGGAGGTCTCTTCTATATATAGGAGGTCTCTTCTGTATATAGGGAGGTCTCTTCTGCATATAGGGAGGTCTCTTCTGCATATAGGGGGGTCTCTTCTGTATATAGGGGGTCTCTTCTGTATATAGGGAGGTCTCTTCTATATATAGGGAGGTCTTTTCTGTATACAGGGAGGTCTCTTCTGTATATAGGGAGGTCTCTTCTGTATATAGGGAGGTCTCTTGTGTCTAAAGGGGGGTCTCTTCTGTATATAGGGGGTCTCTTCTGTATATAGGGGGGTCTCTTCTGTATATAGGGGGATCTCTTCTGTATTTAGGGAGGTCTCTTCTGTATATAGGGGGTCTCTTGTGTATATAGGGAGGTCTATTCTGTATATAGGGGGGTCTCTTCTGTATATAGGGAGGTCTCTTCTGTATATATAGGGAGGTCTCTTCTATTTATAGGAAGGTCTCATCTGTATATAGGGAGGTCTCTTCTATATATAGGGAGGTCTCTTCTATATATAGGGAGGTCTCTTCTGCATATAGGGAGGTCTCTTCTGCATATAGGGGGGTCTCTTCTGTATATAGGGGGTCTCTTCTGTATATAGGGAGGTCTCTTCTATATATAGGGAGGTCTCTTCTGTATATAGGCAGGTATCTTCTGTATATAGGGAGGTCTCTTCTGTATATAGGGAGGTCTCTTCTGTCTATAGGGGGGTCTCTTGTGTCTATAGGGGGGTCTCTTCTGTATATAGGGAGGTCTCTTCTGTATATAGGGGGGTCTCTTCTGTATATAGGGAGGTCTCTTCTGTATATAGGGGGGTCTCTTCTGTATATAGGGAGGTCTCTTCTCTATATAGGGGGGTATCTTCTGTATATAGGGAGGTCTCTTGTGTATATAGGGGGGTCTCTTGTGTATATAGGGGGGTCTCTTGTGTATATAGGGGGGTCTCTTCTGTATATAGGGAGGTCTCTTCTGTATATAGGGAGGTCTCTTCTGTATATAGGGAGGTCTCTTCTGTATATAGGGGGGTCTCTTCTGTATATAGGGAGGTCTCTTCTGTATATAGGGAGGTCTCTTCTGTATATAGTGAGGTCTCTTCTATATATCGGGAGGTCTCTTCTGTATACAGGGAGGTCTCTTCTATATATAGAGAGGTCTCTTCTATATATAGGGAGGTCTCTTATACATATAGGGAGGTCTCTGCTACATATATGGGGGTCTCTTCTGTATATAGGGAGGTCTCTTCTGTATATAGGGAGGTCTCTTCTGTATATAGGGAGGTCTCTTCTACATATAGGGGGGTCTCTTCTGTATATAGGGAGGTCTCTTCTGTATATAGGGAGGTCTCTTCTGTATATATGGAGGTCTTTTCTATTTATAGGAAGGTCTCTTCTGTATATAGGGAGGTCTCTTCTATATATAGGGAGGTCTCTTCTGTATATAGGGAGGTCTCTTCTGTATATAGGGAGGTCTCTTCTGCATATAGGGAGGTCTCTTCTGCATATAGGGAGGTCTCTTCTACATATAGGGAGGTCTCTTCTGTATATAGGGAGGTCTCTTCTGTATATAGGGAGGTCTCTTCTGTATATAGGGAGGTCTCTTCTGTATATAGGGGGGTCTCTTCTGTATATAGGGAGGTCTCTTCTGTATATAGGGAGGTCTCTTCTGTATATATGGAGGTCTCTTCTATTTATAGAAAGGTCTCTTCTGTATATAGGGAGGTCTCTTCTACATATATGGGGGTCTCTTCTGTATATAGGGAGGTCTCTTCTGTATATAGGGAGGTCTCTTCTGTATATATGGAGGTCTCTTCTATTTATAGGAAGGTCTCTTCTGTATATAGGGAGGTCTCTTCTATATATTGGGAGGTCTCTTCTGTATATAGGGAGGTCTCTTCTGTATATAGGGAGGTCTCTTCTACATATAGGGGGTCTCTTCTGTATATAGGGAGGTCTCTTCTGTATATAGGGAGGTCTCTTCTGTATATATGGAGGTCTCTTCTATTTATAGGAAGGTCTCATCTGTATATAGGGAGGTCTCTTCTATATAGGGAGGTCTCTTCTGTATATAGGGAGGTCTCTTCTATATATAGGGAGGTCTCTTCTGCATATAGGGAGGTCTCTTCTGCATATAGGGAGGTCTCTTCTGTATATAGGGAGGTCTCTTCTATATATAGGGAGGTCTCTTCTGCATATAGGGAGGTCTCTTCTGTATACAGGGAGGTCTCTTCTGTATATAGGGAGGTCTCTTCTATATATAGGGAGGTCTCTTGTGTATATAGGGAGGTCTCTTCTGTATATAGGGGGGTCTCTTCTGTATATAGGGGGGTCTCTTCTGTATATAGGGAGGTCTCTTGTGTATTTAGGGAGGTCTCTTCTGTATATAGGGGGTCTCTTGTGTATATAGGGAGGTCTATTCTGTATATAGGGGGGTCTCTTCTGTATATAGGGAGGTCTCTTCTGTATATATAGGGAGGTCTCTTCTATTTATAGGAAGGTCTCATCTGTATATAGGGAGGTCTCTTCTATATATAGGGAGGTCTCTTCTGTATATAGGGAGGTCTCTTCTATATATAGGGAGGTCTCTTCTGCATATAGGGAGGTCTCTTCTGCATATAGGGGGGTCTCTTCTGTATATAGGGGGTCTCTTCTGTATATAGGGAGGTCTCTTCTGTATATAGGGAGGTCTCTTCTATATATAGGGAGGTCTCTTCTACATATAGGGGGGTCTCTTCTGTATACAGGGAGGTCTCTTCTGTCTATAGGGGGGTCTCTTCTGTATATATGGAGGTATCTTCTGTATATAGGGAGGTCTCTTCTGTATATAGGGAGGTCTCTTGTGTCTATAGGGGGGTCTCTTGTGTCTATAGGGGGGTCTCTTCTGTATATAGGGAGGTCTCTTCTGTATATAGGGGGGTCTCTTCTGTATATAGGGAGGTCTCTTCTGTATATAGGGGGGTCTCTTCTGTATATAGGGAGGTCTCTTCTCTATATAGGGGGGTCTCTTCTGTATATAGGGAGGTCTCTTGTGTATATAGGGGGGTCTCTTGTGTATATAGGGGGGTCTCTTGTGTATATAGGGGGGTCTCTTCTGTATATAGGGAGGTCTCTTCTGTATATAGGGAGGTCTCTTCTGTATATAGGGGGGTCTCTTCTGTATATAGGGAGGTCTCTTCTGTATATAGGGAGGTCTCTTCTGTATATAGGGAGGTCTCTTCTATATATCGGGAGGTCTCTTCTGTATACAGGGAGGTCTCTTCTATATATAGAGAGGTCTCTTCTATATATAGGGAGGTCTCTTATACATATAGGGAGGTCTCTGCTACATATATGGGGGTCTCTTCTGTATATAGGGAGGTCTCTTCTGTATATAGGGAGGTCTCTTCTGTATATAGGGAGGTCTCTTCTACATATAGGGGGGTCTCTTCTGTATATAGGGAGGTCTCTTCTGTATATAGGGAGGTCTTTTCTATTTATAGGAAGGTCTCTTCTGTATATAGGGAGGTCTCTTCTATATATAGGGAGGTCTCTTCTGTATATAGGGAGGTCTCTTCTGTATATAGGGAGGTCTCTTCTGCATATAGGGAGGTCTCTTCTGTATATAGGGAGGTCTCTTCTACTTATAGGGAGGTCTCTTCTGTATATAGGGGGGTCTCTTCTGTATATAGGGAGGTCTCTTCTGTATATAGGGAGGTCTCTTCTGTATATAGGGGGGTCTCTTCTGTATATAGGGAGGTCTCTTCTGTATATAGGGAGGTCTCTTCTGTATATATGGAGGTCTCTTCTATTTATAGAAAGGTCTCTTCTGTATATAGGGAGGTCTCTTCTACATATATGGGGGTCTCTTCTGTATATAGGGAGGTCTCTTCTGTATATATGGAGGTCTCTTCTATTTATAGGAAGGTCTCTTCTGTATATAGGGAGGTCTCTTCTATATATTGGGAGGTCTCTTCTGTATATAGGGAGGTATCTTCTGTATATAGGGAGGTCTCTTCTACATATAGGGGGTCTCTTCTGTATATAGGGAGGTCTCTTCTGTATATAGGGAGGTCTCTTCTGTATATATGGAGGTCTCTTCTATTTATAGGAAGGTCTCTTCTGTATATAGGGAGGTCTCTTCTATATATAGGGAGGTCTCTTCTGTATATAGGGAGGTCTCTTCTATATATAGGGAGGTCTCTTCTGCATATAGGGAGGTCTCTTCTGCATATAGGGAGGTCTCTTCTGTATATAGGGAGGTCTCTTCTATATATAGGGGGGTCTCTTCTATATATAGGGAGGTCTCTTCTACATATAGGGAGGTCTCTTCTATATATAGGGAGGTCTCTTCTATATATAGGGAGGTCTCTTCTGCATATAGGGAGGTCTCTTCTGCATATAGGGGGGTCTCTTCTGTATATAGGGGGTCTCTTCTGTATATAGGGAGGTCTCTTCTATATATAGGGAGGTCTCTTCTGTATATAGGCGGGTCTCTTCTGTATACAGGGAGGTCTCTTCTGTCTATAGGGGGGGTCTCTTCTGTATATATGGAGGTATCTTCTGTATATAGGGAGGTCTCTTCTGTATATAGGGAGGTCTCTTGTGTCTATAGGGGGTCTCTTGTGTCTATAGGGGGGTCTCTTCTGTATATAGGGAGGTCTCTTCTGTATATAGGGGGGTCTCTTGTGTATATAGGGAGGTCTCTTCTGTATATAGGGAGGTCTCTTCTGTATATAGGGAGGTCTCTTGTGTATATAGGGGGTCTCTTGTGTATATAGGGAGGTCTCTTCTGTATATAGGGAGGTCTCTTCTGTATATAGGGGGGTCTCTTGTGTATATAGGGGGTCTCTTCTGTATATAGGGAGGTCTCTTCTGTATATAGGGAGGTCTCTTCTGTATATAGGGGGGTCTCTTCTGTATATAGGGAGGTCTCTTCTGTATATAGGGGGTCTCTTCTGTATATAGGGAGGTCTCTTCTGTATATAGGGGGGTCTCTTCTGTATATAGGGAGGTCTCTTCTGTATATAGGGAGGTCTCTTCTGTATATAGGGAGGTCTCTTGTGTATATAGAGGGGTCTCTTCTGTATATAGGGTGGTCTCTTGTGTATATAGGGGGGTCTCTTCTGTATATAGGGAGGTCTCTTCTGTATATAGGGAGGTCTCTTCTGTATATAGGGAGGTCTCTTCTGTATATAGGGGGGTCTCTTCTACATATAGGGGGTCTCTTCTCTATATATAGGGAGGTCTCTTCTGTATATAGGGGGGTCTCTTCTATATATAGGGGGGTCTCTTCTGTATATAGGGGGGTCTCTTCTGTATATAGGGAGGTCTCTTGTGTATATAGGGGGGTCTCTTCTGTATATAGGGAGGTCTCTTCTGTATATAGGGAGGTCTCTTCTGTATATAGGGGGGTCTCTTCTGTATATAGGGAGGTCTCTTCTGTATATAGGGAGGTCTCTTCTGTATATAGGGAGGTCTCTTGTGTATATAGAGGGGTCTCTTCTGTATATAGGGGGGTCTCTTCTGTATATAGGGAGGTCTCTTCTGTATATAGGGAGGTCTCTTCTGCATATAGGGGGGTCTCTTCTGTATATAGGGGGTCTCTTCTGTATATAGGGAGGTCTCTTCTATATATAGGGAGGTCTCTTCTGTATATAGGCAGGTCTCTTCTGTATACAGGGAGGTCTCTTCTGTCTATAGGGGGGTCTCTTCTGTATATATGGAGGTATCTTCTGTATATAGGGAGGTCTCTTCTGTATATAGGGAGGTCTCTTGTGTCTATAGGGGGGTCTCTTGTGTCTATAGGGGGTCTCTTCTGTATATAGGGAGGTCTCTTCTGTATATAGGGGGGTCTCTTCTGTATATAGGGAGGTCTCTTCTGTATATAGGGGGGTCTCTTGTGTATATAGGGAGGTCTCTTCTGTATATAGGGAGGTCTCTTCTGTATATAGGGAGGTCTCTTGTGTATATAGGGGGGTCTCTTGTGTATATAGGGAGGTCTCTTCTGTATATAGGGAGGTCTCTTCTGTATATAGGGTGGTCTCTTGTGTATATAGGGGGGTCTCTTCTGTATATAGGGAGGTCTCTTCTGTATATAGGGAGGTCTCTTCTGTATATAGGGGGGTCTCTTCTGTATATAGGGAGGTCTCTTCTGTATATAGGGGGTCTCTTCTGTATATAGGGGGGTCTCTTCTGTATATAGGGAGGTCTCTTCTGTATATAGGGAGGTCTCTTCTGTATATAGGGAGGTCTCTTGTGTATATAGAGGGGTCTCTTCTGTATATAGGGAGGTATCTTCTGTATATAGGGGGGTCTCTTCTGTATATAGGGAGGTCTCTTGTGTATATAGGGGGGTCTCTTCTGTATATAGGGAGGTCTCTTCTGTATATAGGGAGGTCTCTTCTGTATATAGGGAGGTATCTTCTGTATATAGGGGGGTCTCTTCTACATATAGGGGGTCTCTTCTCTATATATAGGAGGTCTCTTCTGTATATAGGGGGGTCTCTTCTGTATATAGGGAGGTCTCTTCTGTATATAGGGGGGTCTCTTCTATATATAGGGGGGTCTCTTCTGTATATAGGGGGGTCTCTTCTGTATATAGGGAGGTCTCTTGTGTATATAGGGGGGTCTCTTCTGTATATAGGGAGGTCTCTTCTGTATATAGGGAGGTCTCTTCTGTATATAGGGGGGTCTCTTCTGTATATAGGGAGGTCTCTTCTGTATATAGGGAGGTCTCTTGTGTATATAGGGGGGTCTCTTCTGTATATAGGGAGGTCTCTTCTGTATATAGGGAGGTCTCTTCTGTATATAGGGGGTCTCTTCTGTATATAGGGAGGTCTCTTCTGTATATAGGGAGGTCTCTTCTGTATATAGGGAGGTCTCTTGTGTATATAGGGGGGTCTCTTCTGTATATAGGGAGGTCTCTTCTGTATATAGGGGGTCTCTTCTGTATATAGGGAGGTCTCTTCTGTATATAGGGAGGTCTCTTCTGTATATAGGGAGGTCTCTTCTGTATAAAGGAAGGTCTCTTCTATATATAGGTGGGTCTCTTCTGTATATAGGGGGGTCTCTTCTGTATATAGGGAGGTCTCTTCTGAGGATTTCTGCTTCTCCTCATCTAAAGCCAGAAGATCTTTATGGACGGCAATGAATGACGTGACGTCACCGCGCACGTTCCTCACATCTGGCTGGCAGATTGCTGCTGAGGATCCAACCGCCGCGGCGTTCTGCCGATCATCTGTAAAGCGCCATGACGTCACAAGACGAGATCTTCAGCCAGAGTTCCCCTTTATGGTCAGAGACCGCGCCGCCGGCAACCATTCTTATTATAGGATGACAAGCGGACACGTGACCTCACCGATATAATGGGCCAGATCCACAGAGCGAGTACGCCGGCGTGTCTCCTGATATCTACTGATACTCCGGCGCACTTTCAAATTTCCCGCGTCGTATCTTTTGAATCCTCAGACCAAGATACGACGGCTTCTGGCTTCGATCCGACAGGCGAACGCCTTCGGATCGTAGGTGTAATACTTTGGCGTCCTCTGGGTGGAGTTTGCGTCGTTTTCCGCGTCGGGTATGCTAATTAGCTGTTTATGGCGATTCAAGAACGTACGCGCGGCCGTCGCATTCTCTTACGTCGTCGCTAGTCGGCTTTTCCCGGCGTATAGTTAGAGCTGCTGTTTTGTGGCGTATAGATAGAACTGCCATGTTAAAGTATGGCCGTCGTTCCCGCGCCGAATTTCAATTATTTTTTTTGCGTAAGACGTCTGTGAATAGGAAAGGACATAACTCACGTCTACGTTCAAAAAATTACGTCGGTGGGACGTCATTTCGCGCAAAGCACGGCGGGAAATTTCAAAACGGAGCATGCGCAGTACGTTCGGCGCGGGAAGGCGCTTAATTTAAATGATACACGCCCCATTTTAGATAGGCGGGCTTGCGCCGGAGGGATTTACGCTACGCCGCCGCAACTTTACAGGCAAGTGCTTTGTGCTTTGCGGCGGTGTAACGTAAATGCGATACGTTATGCCGCCGGAATTCTACGTGAATCTGGCCCAATAAGTGTGAAAAGTGTATCTGAGCTTAGAAATAAAACAGCAGCTGTGCGATAAACCCTGACACCCGGCACAGACACCCGGCACAGACACCCGGCACAGACACCCCGGCACAGACACCGGGCACAGACACCGGGCACAGACACCGGGCACAGACACCCGGCACAGACACCCGGCACAGACACCGGGCACAGACACCGGGCACAGACACCCGGCACAGACACCCCGGCACAGACACCCGACACAGACACCCGGCACAGACACCCGGCACAGACACCCGGCACAGACACCCGGCACAGACACCCGGCACAGACACCCGACACAGACACCCGGCACAGACACCCGGCACAGACACCCGGCACAGACACCCGACACAGACACCGGGCACAGACACCCGGCACAGACACCCGGCACAGACACCCCGGCACAGACACCCGACACAGACACCCCGGCACAGACACCCGGCACAGACACCGGGCACAGACACCCGGCACAGACACCCGGCACAGACACCCGGCACAGACACCCCGGCACAGACACCCGACACAGACCACCCCGGCACAGACACCCGACACAGACACCCGGCACAGACACCCGGCACAGACACCCGGACAGACACCGGGCACAGACACCGGGCACAGACACCGGGCACAGACACCACCGGCACAGACACCCGACACAGACACCCGACACAGACACCGGGCACAGACAACCGGGCACAGACACCCTGCACAGACACCCGGCACAGACACCCGGCACAGACACCCCGGCACAGACACCCGGCACAGACACCCGGCACAGACACCCGGCACAGACCCCCCGGCACAGACACCCGGCACAGACACCCGGCACAGACACCCCGGCACAGACACCCGGCACAGACACCCGGCACAGACACCCGGCACAGACACCCGGCACAGACACCGGGCACAGACACCGGGCACAGACACCCGGCACAGACACCCCGGCACAGACACCCGACACAGACACCCGACACAGACACCGGGCACAGACACCGGGCACAGACACCCTGCACAGACACCCGGCACAGACACCCGGCACAGACACCCGACACAGACACCCGGCACAGACACCCGGCACAGACACCCGGCACAGACACCCGGCACAGACACCCGGCACAGACACCCCGGCACAGACACCCGGCACAGACACCCGACACAGACACCCGGCACAGACACCGGGCACAGACACCCTGCACAGACACCCGGCACAGACACCGGGCAAGACACCGGGCACAGACACCCCGGCACAGACACCCGACACAGACACCCGGCACAGACACCCGGCACAGACACCGGGCACAGACACCGGGCACAGACACCCGGCACAGACACCCGGCACAGACACCCCGGCACAGACACCCCGGCACAGACACCCCGGCACAGACACCCGGCACAGACACCGGGCACAGACACCGGGCACAGACACCGGGCACAGACACCCCGGCACAGACACCCGACACAGACACCCGACACAGACACCGGGCACAGACATCGGGCACAGACACCCTGCACAGACACCCGGCACAGACACCCGGCACAGACACCCGGCACAGACACCCGGCACAGACACCCGGCACAGACACCCGGCACAGACACCCGGCACAGACACCCGGCACAGACACCCCGGCACAGACACCCGACACAGACACCCGACACAGACACCCGGCACAGACACCCGGCACAGACACCCTGCACAGACACCCCGGCACAGACACCCGGCACAGACACCCGACACAGACACCCGGCACAGACACCCGACACAGACACCGGGCACAGACACCCTGGCACAGACACCCTGGCACAGACACCCTGGCACAGACACCCGGCACAGACACCCGGCACAGACACCCTGCACAGACACCCGGCACAGACACCCGACACAGACACCCGACACAGACACCCGGCACAGACACCCGACACAGACACCGGGCACAGACACCCTGGCACAGACCACCCTGGCACAGACACACCGCACAGACACCCGGCACAGACACCGGGCCAAGACACCCTGCACAGACACCCGGCACAGACACCCGGCACAGACACCCGACACAGGCACCGGCACAGACACCCGGCACAGACACCGGCACAGGACACCCGGCACAGACACCGGCACAGACACCCGGCACAGACACCCGACACAGACACCCGACACAGACACCCGGCACAGACACCGGGCACAGACACCCTGCACAGACACCCGGCACAGACACCGGCACAGACACCCGACACAGACACCCGGCACAGACACCCGACACAGGACACCGGGCACAGACACCCTGGCACAGACACCCTGGCACAGACACACCGCACAGACACCCGGCACAGACACCGGCACAGACACCCGGCACAGACACCGGCACAGACACCCGGCACAGACACCGGGCACAGACACCCTGTGACGGTATCGGCTATGATATCCCCGTCAAGCATTCCCTCCTCTCCATACAAGAACATCACAGGATTCCCCACACATGAGTCAAGACTGGATGCTGGAACCAAGACACTTTATTGACACAAAAACTCAGCTTATATGTGGTACAGCCTGTTAGGAACGCCCCCCTCACACAGTGGGGTTTCCCATACAGATTATAGGAGACAAGTCGGAGCCGACCATGCAGACACGTTTCTTTAGATAAAGACATCAGTGGAGTTAATTACTACACTGAAGCAATCAGAATAATTAACATACTACTTCTCTAATCATTTAGCCTGATGATACAATACACATCTTTTAAGGGTTAACCACAGATCTTCTTTTACACAACACAATAGATCAATTAACCTTTAGAATAGTGAGGGGACATTAGCACGTCAAAAACCTGTCAGAGCAATGAATCACACATGAAATTCCTTTCTACCTCTACAGACATGGCAAGCAGGGAGCAGTACACTGAGACATATAGGCAAATGTATCACAATGGCCCCCCTTTTGCTCCCTGCTCCGGCAAAATCCGGTTGGACCTTTCCTGGTCCAGATAGGGTTGACGGGTTTAGAGCTTTTAGTCCGAGGTTAACTCCGTTTTGGCATGACTGACCTCCCTTGGCAAATGCTTCAGACTCAGGTATGCCACCGGGTCGTCAGATCACACGCCGGTCAGTCCCCAAGTCTTTGTGCGATCTGCAAAGTCACCAGAAGTCAGTGTGAAGACGGCGAATGGGTCTGTGCGCCGCCATCTAGGTGTCCCGCTATGGGAGGGGGCAGGTTATGGCTCTGAAGTGACAATCACAGGAGATTCATAAAAAGAAAAAAGTTATATTTGTTGAAATGCTGTAGCCACTGGTGCTCAGAGTCCCTGGGGGGGGGGGAGAGGGGACTCAGAGCCCCATAAGTCAGCCACCCCTGCTCCCTCCGCAGCCGCCGGTTCTCCTCTTTGAGCTTCTCCAGCTCCATCTCCGTTCATGGAGCCTGGGGGGGTCAGCCCGCTGTGACCTCAGGTGGTTGTTCTCCTCCTCCATGCGGCTTATGCACTCCTCCAGCTCTATGTACTCACGGATCAGATCCTGCTTGCTCATGTCCTGCAGGCTCTCCACGTGGTCCTTCATCATCAGGAACTGGGTGGTGGTGTAAGGGGCCACCGGTGGGCCCTTGGCGAACATCTCGGCCGCATCTGGGGCGCCCGCTGCGATTCCATCTCCTCCAGTCGCTTCTTCTCCTCCCAGGTCCGCTGGTTATATGAATTCCAGGACCTCTTCTCTTGGAGGGTAGCTGGGGGGCGGTGCCTCTTTCTGCCCCGCTCCCTCCAAGGCCCCTCCGGCTCATGGCTGTCGCCCATGACCAGCTGACAATGGTGTTCCCTGTTGTCTGTAATAACAGATTGTACCATGAGGCTTCGTAAGGGGTGCCCAATGGTTCTTCCTGACCCAGCTCCTGGGGATCCCAAGCCGAGTATACACAATGGGCTGCTGCTGGTGGGCGGTACCCAGGTTGAGACCAATTTGACCTGGTGTTGTCATTCATGGGGCAATTCTGCTTGAAGTGACCCAACTGTTTTGCACCGGAAGCAGCGTTGTTCGTTGTCCTCCTGGCGTGGGTAGCGAGGGCTAGATGTCATCGGTCTGTTAGGCGGTTGGTATCTAGCGGCTGGTGGGTGTGAGGGCGCCGTTGGTTGTGGAGGTTGTACCCGTGGTGTGACCTGGTTTGTCTTGCGAGTATCCGCATATTCATCCGCCAACTTCGCGGCCTCTGGTAGAGTCATGGGCCTGCGATCTCTCACCCAATCTTTGACATCCGTCTGGATGCGATTGTAAAATTGCTCCAGGAGCATTAGTTGCAAAATGTCCTCTGCGGTGGTGGCCTGGCTGCTGTTAACCCAGTTAGAGGCCGACAGGGACAACTGGCATGCCCATTCCGCGTAAGAGTCTTTCGTGGTTTTGCGTGAGTCCCTGAACTTCTGTCGGTGGGACTCTGGGGTTACTGCATAACGAGCCAGGAGCACTTCTTTAACCCTGGCGTAGCTATGGATATCCTGATCTGGCACGGTCCAGAAAGCATCAGAAGCTTTGCCTGACAGTTTGCCTGACAATATTGCAACCCAGTCTCCTCTAGCTATTCGGTGCAGGTTACATTGTCGCTCAAAATCCGCCAGGAAGTTATCAATCTCACAGTCCTTTTCATCAAAAGCTTTAAAAGCGCTAAACGGAATCTTCCTTGCGTCTGCTGTGCTGTACTCACTGTTCGTAGAAGGTGCGGCTGCTTGTTGGACTGCTGCCAGTTTTAACTGTAGCTCTGCGTCCCTTATTTGTTTATCCTTCTGTAGTTCTGCGTCTCTTATTTGTTTATCCTTCTGTAGTTCTGCGTCCCTTATTTCTTTAGCCTTCTGTAGCTCTGCGTCCCTTATTTGTTTATCCTTCTGTAGCTCTGCGTCTCTTATTTGTTTGGCCTCCTCCGCTAACAGGTCCATCACTTTCAGCACCACATCCGGCGTTGGGTTCGGGCCGAACCACGCTAGCTTCTCTCTCATTAGCTTGTTGGCTGGCGATTCCTCCTCCTGAATCACTGGTGTCTCCATCTCTTGTACTGCTGGCGTTGCTGCAATCCCGTCCTCCTGGTCTATCTCCATTGATTCTGCTATGATGACCCGCTTGGTTTTGTTGCTAGTAATCCTTCCACGAACTTCCAGTAGTTCTTCCAGTGTCTGCTTGGAATCCGGGTGTGAAGGAGAGTAGAAGGGAAAATCCCACTGCTGCCACCAATTGTGACGGTATCGGTATGATATCCCCGTCAAGCATTCCCTCCTCTCCATACAAGAACATCACAGGGATTCCCCACACATGAGTCAAGACTGGATGCTGGAAACAAAAGACACTTTATTGACACAAAAAACTCAGCTTATATGTGGTTACAGCCTGTGTCGGAACGCCCCCCTCACACAGTGGGGTTTCCCATACAGATTATAGGAGACAAGTCGGAGCCGACCCTGCCAGACCACATTTCTTTAGATACAGACCATCAGGGGAGTTACATTCATACACGGAAGCAATCAGAATAATTAACATACCACTTCTCCTAATCATTTAGCCTGATGATACAATACACATCTTTTAAGGGTAAACACAGATCTTCTTCACACAACACAATAGCTCAATTAACTTTAGAATAGTGAGGGGACATTAGCACGTCAATAACCGGTCATCAGGGAATGAATCACACCATGAAATTCCTTTCTACTCTACAAGACATGGCAAGCAGGGAAGCAGTACACTGAGGACATATAGGCAAATGTATCACACACCCGGCACAGACACCCGGCACAGACACCCGGCACAGACACCCGACACAGACACCCGGCACAGACACCGGGCACAGACACCCTGCACAGACACCCCGGCACAGACACCCGGCACAGACACCCGGCACAGACACCGGGCACAGACACCCCGGCACAGACACCCCGGCACAGACACCCCGGCACAGACACCCCGGCACAGACACCGGGCACAGACACCGGGCACAGACACCCGGCACAGACACCCGGCCAGACCCCCGCGGCACAGACCCCCGGCACAGACACCCGGCACAGACACCCGGCACAGACACCCGGCACAGACCCCCGCGGCACAGACAACCCGGCACAGACACCGGGCACAGACACCTCGGCACAGACACCGGGCACAGACACCCCGGCACAGACACCCCGGCACAGACACCCGGCACAGACACCCGGCACAGACACCCGGCACAGACACCCGGCACAGACACCCGGCACAGACACCCGGCACAGACACCCGGCACAGACACCCGGCACAGACACCCGACACAGACACCCGGCACAGGACACCCGGACACAGGCACCCGGCACAGACACCCGGCACAGACACTCCAGGCACAGACACCCCGGCACAGACACCCTGCACAGACACCCGGCACAGACACCCGGCACAGACACCCTGCACAGACACCCCGGCACAGACACCCCGGCACAGACACCCTGCACAGACACCCCGGCACAGACACCCGGCACAGACACCCGGCACAGACACCCGGCACAGACACCCCAGCACAGACACCCTGCACAGACACCCGGCACAGACACCCGGCACAGACACCCTGCACAGACACCCCGGCACAGACACCCGGCACAGACACCCTGCACAGACACCCCGCACAGACACCCCGGCACAGACACCCGGCACAGACACCCTGCACAGACACCCTGCACAGACACCCGGCACAGACACCCGGCACAGACACCCTGCACAGACACCCCGGCACAGACATCCAACCACAGACACCCGCACTAGGACACCGGCACAGACACCCGGCACAGACACCCCGGCACAGACACCCCGGCACAGACACCCGGCACAGACACCCGGCACAGACACCCGGTGTCTGTGCCGGGTGTCTGTGCCGGGTGTCTGTGCCGGGGTGTCTGTGCCGGAGTGTCTGTGCCGGGTGTCTCGTGGTGTATGGTGTAACGTCACACCAATAGCTTTGCACTAAGTACAACTATAGTTGCTTCTTTCCCAGTCAACTCTCTTCCTTCTTTCTGAATAGCCTCTCACTTCCTGCAGCCTTGCTCCCCACGGTGGTTGTGGAGGTGCGCCACCTAGTGGTACTTCCTGGTTCGCTCCTGTGCGGCCTATTTAAACTCCCAGCACTGACAGGAAGGTGTTCCTCTATTGCTGACAGAATGCCACTGTCAGCTGGGCTCCAGGACTCACCTGATCTAAGCTCCAGGACTCCTAGTTTGCAGCTACTGCTCTCATCATCCAGCTCCAGGCTCCCAGGACGCCCATCTATGCCCAGCTATCTGCAACCGCAAGTACTCTGCTATAGAAACCAGTTACTTATCGCTGATCTCCATACTTGCCGCTTGCTTCCAAGTTCTGTTCACTGCTATGCTAAAGTACTAAGGAGTTTCACTCAAGGTTGAACTGCAGCTCACATGTTATGCTCACTGCTATAGATACCAGTTACCTGCTTTGCTTCTATGCCTGTGTTCATTACTGACCTCTAGTGTGCAGTCCCAGTACTGCGGCGACACCTATCCTTATACCTGTTCTACACCATTAATACCAAGATTTACTTGTATGTTGCTTATGCTGGAATAAGCACTATTAACTTTACTGAGGCTGTGATGATAGAACCCAAACGCTTAACTGAGTTAAGAGTGAAACCTGGGTTCGAACCTGAGAAGTCTCCGCAGTTGCGATCCATAAACCTGAAACTAATTTGGCGTGTTGTTACATATGGTGACCTCCTCGTTGGTGTACGGTGACCTCCTCGTGATGTACGGTGACCTCCCTCGGTGGTGTACGGTGACCTCCTCGGTGGTGTACGGTGACCTCCTCGGTGGTGTACGGTGACCTCCTCGGTGATGTACGGTGACCTCCTCGGTGGTGTACGGTGACCTCCTCTGTGATGTACGGTGACCTCCTCAGTGGTGTACGGTGACCTCCTCTGTGGTGTACGGTGACCTCCTTGTGGTGTACGGTGACCTCCTCTGTGGTGTACGGTGACCTCCTCGGTGATGTACGGTGACCTCCTCGGTGATGTACGGTGACCTCCTCGGTGGTGTACGGTGACCTCCTCGGTGGTGTACGGTGACCTCCTCGGTGGTGTACGGTGACCTCCTCTGTGGTGTACGGTGACCTCCTCGGTGGTGTACGGTGACCTCCTCGGTGGTGTACGGTGACCTCCTCGTGGTGTACGGTGACCTCCTCGGTGATGTACGGTGACCTCCTCGGTGGTGTACGGA